>NW_007258387.1:30183-36645 GCF_000164805.1 Carlito syrichta | reverse complement strand
CTGATTTTTTTTTTTTTTTGATTTATTGTAAAGATGAGATCTCGCTGCCCAGGCAGGTCTCGAACCCACGGGCTCAGGCAATCCACTCACCTCAGCCTCCCAAGGCGCGGGATTACAGGCTGAGCCACCGAGCCTGGCTATCTTGTCTGGATTCTTACAGAAGTCACTCTGCTTCCATTTTGATTTTTTACAACCAGGTGCTTTTTTTTTTTCCAGATAGACAAACCAAGGGAGAAAGAACAGAGATTCTTCCTAATTTTTTGACAACTACAAATGTCTAAACGTAAGACGAGACCAATCTTGATCAACCACAGTAGGGTACTTAGCAGTGCAATCTAAAATGATTCGTGTTTGCTCTCTTATTGTTCAATCCACTTAACTCTCCAAAGTAAGCTATTTGATGGTGGATGTCTTGCTTGCTATATCCAAAACACAGAGAACATGAAAATTAGGCTTGGAAAATATTGGTTAAGAATAAATTAGTGAGTGGATCAATGGCAGTTATGTGATAGAACTTCCATTTATTTGGAGTATATATATATTTTTACATAGAATTCTTAATGGTAAAATTTCTTTCAGGCCCCAAATAAATAAATCTTTCAAAGTGGAACTGTTGAATTCCAAGAATTTCTGGAAACGTGTATTTGTCTTGGAATCATAAGATTTTGCATGTGAATAGATGACTGCCCTGTTTAATTTTTGTAACTCCGCTGTTAGGTAGTTTATGGATGTAAACATTTTAATAGATAAAATAAATGCATATTCCATTTAGAATATTTATTTTCTTCACTTACTTATATATGTTACCTACCTACATATAGGGTTTGCCTTACAAAAAATAATGACTTATTAATTGATTCAGTAAGAATAACATTAGGGATAAGAATCTCACCTATCAGAAAATATATATAATATGCAATTTTCTGGCAAGCATTTCATTTTGGAACCCTTGAATAAGAAAATACCAAAGCAATTGTATTTCAAGATGATGTAACAGGTAGCAGTAGAAGCCTGCTTGTAAGTCATGCTTTCTTTTGTCTATCACTTGTGCTGTTTTTCTGATTTCAGAACAAAAGTGTTTTCTTCAGAAGTAAAATATTAATTGGCAAGTCTAATAACTCCTGTCTCTACTGGAAATAGCAGTGGATATAAGCAATATACATAGAGAAGCAAAGATGTGTTTCAGATGTGAGATTTTTAAAGTCAGTTTTAATATATTCTAGCATTACATGAGAGTAAGTCTATGGTCCTTAATGGTCTAGTTTGCATAGCACTGCAGTCTCCAGCGATTTTTCAGACAAGAAATAGAGAACATATTAAAAAACAAAAGATGTGTTTTTACTTCCTCTATTATCAGACCTTTTCTACACAATTGTAAAATACATGAAAATAGACATTTCTAAATAAAATAACTCATGTATGCATGTTTTCAAAATAAACATTTAAAAACTGTGTTCATTAAAAAATGCAACATCACATCTTTAAGCAGTGTCAATAATGATTATCAATATACCCAAATGTCACACTAACTATTCAATTTTACATCTTCGCCTTTTAAAATCCAGAATATCACATTAATATTCACACATAATATAGGAAAGTTCCAATTCTGCATAATGATGTTTCAACAGAAATGTATAAAATTATTTAAAATCCTGAATTACAAGTTGCACAACATTGTATAACCCTTTATCTGTTAACCTTTTATGCCCCACCTCCAGTTTTTGGTTTTGAGACTATCATCATATGGCAGTGTTTATCTGAATTCCTGCATTAATAAATTACCACTCACAAGTATTGCTATGAATATTTGTGTCTCCTCAACATTTGTATGTTTAAATTCTGAGATCAGTACCCTTATAAAAGTGACCCCAGATAGCCAGATCTTTCCTTCCACCATGTAAGGACACAGGAACAAGGTACCATCTATAAGTAAAGACCTTAGAGACCCTGAATCTACTGGTGCCTTCATCTTGGACTTTTTAGACTCCAGAACTGTGAGATATGAAATCCTGTTGTTTATAAGCTACTTTATAGTATTTTGTTATAGCATCCCAAATGAATTAAGTTAAATATATAATGAGCCAGAATAGTAAATTCTACATGGTTCAATGACCTCATTAAACTGACAAGCTTCTACAAAGCCAAAGAAATCATCAAGAGAACAGGAAGACAGCACACAGACTGGGAAAAAGTATTTGCCAACTCCTTGTCTGACAAAGGCCTAACATCTAGGATCTACAAGGAACTCAAACGTGCTGAAAAGAAAAAACCAAACAACCCCATTACAAAGTGGGCAAAAGATATGAACAGACACTTTACGGAAGAAGACATATGAGCAGCCAACAGACACATGAAGAAATGTTCAACCTCACTAATCATCAAGGAGATGCAAATTAAAACACTGAGATACCACCTAACTCCATTCAGAATGGCCATTATCAAAACTCAAAAAATAACAGATACTGGAGAGGATGTGGTGAAAAGGGAACACTTATACACTGTTGGTGGGAGTGTAAACTAGTACAATCTCTGTGGAAAGCAGTGTGATGATTCCTAAATCTCTAAACATCGAACTCCCATATAACCCCACAATCTCCCTACTGGGAATATACCCTGAAGAACTCAAATCACTCTATAAAAACATACCCGCACAAGTGTGTTTATCTCAGCATTGTTCACAATAGCAAGAACCTGGAACCAACCATGCTGTCCATCAAAAGAGGACTCAATTAAAACAATGTGGTACATATACACAATGGAATACTACGCAGCCATAAAAAAGAACAAAATCATGAATTTCACAGCAACCTGGATGGAACTAGTGTCTATAATACTGAGTGATCTTTCACAGCAACAAAAATCTGAGTATCACATGTTCTCACTCATAAGTGGACCTTGAACATCTATCGTATTACCATAAGAAAAGGATCGACGGTGGTGGGAATCTATGGGGGGGACAGGGAGGGCAAGGGTGGTGGGATTAATGGTAGTCAATATCTGTCTGGGGATGGAGGGACACCCCTTATCAACAAGGGTGCTTGAATGATGCATATTTGTATACCTAACCCTTAACTGTACCCCACAATTTTAAAATAATAAATATGTTACAAAAATAAAATTAGAAAATTAAGATTAAAAAAATTCTACATGGTTGTTATTGTAACACTTTCTATAAAAATGTGCTAGTATATTTGAAAATTACCTTAAGTTTTGGCCTAGGAAGAAAAATATTTTTCTGATGAAGATGAATATTTCTAAGTATAAGCTAGTTTGTTTCCTAAGAATTCTTCTCCATACATAATTAGGCTAAATTATTTCATCAAAAACAGATGAGTGATCTTGGATAATGAGGTACTTTCCATCAAGATCCTATCTCAGTTGCTTTATTTCTAGAAAAATTTTCTTTTTATAGGCTGTATCTATACCAGAAAAAAAAAAAAAAAAAGAACTGACTGAGCATGCTGCCTCACACCTGTAATTCCTGGGACAGGAGGATCACTTGGGAACAGGAGGATCACTTGAAACCAGGAGTTCGAGACCAGGTGGGCAACATAGCAAGATCCTATCAATTAAAAAAAAAAGGAAAAGATAAATAAAAGCATAGAATTAACTTTATTTATGGATCAAGAGTATACAAAGAGAATAAAGTTATGTAACCCAGCTGATGGGAATTATGAACATTCAGGGACTTGGCCCTCAGATCTCTTGGAAACTTAATAAATCCACAAGACAATTGCTCATATCCTTCTCTTTTAAAAAGTTTATTTTTACTGTTTTGGCTTGTTTCATTTTTCATACTTATATTTGACAAGAAAAGGGGTGGTAGATAAATGTTAAATTCTGGTTGATTTGTGTAATTCCATAAGATTGAGTCTTCCAGCTATTTATATTATATAAACTCAAAATTGTTAAGATCTTATGACATCTTATTACATTTCAGCCCAAGATTATTTATTTTTGCATATACTTATTCATCTATGTTTTACATAAATTCCACATCATTACAAAATAATTTAAAGCACTAACTAGCTCTTCTGTAGTCAGAGTTGAAACAAAAAAGCGATGTGGTGAAGATCAGCAAAATGGCCTGGGTTCATTGTGAGTTACTAATTAGCCAGAAGAAGAAGCTGGAAAGAGAGTGAGGACAACAGAGACAAACCTAAATCTTCTCTCCACCTGTTTCTCCCTGACTCTAACTAAGATGAGGTTTATAGGGTTGTTACTTATGCCTTCCAAATCTCAAACAATGTTTTTTGTTTTTTTCTTTTTCATTTTAGCCAACTCTAGCACATACCATGCATGGAAGGGGATTCTGGGAAATAGTTGAATTCAGTTAATAGACTAGTAAAATATCTTAGATGTTAACATATTCTCTTTGTAAATATTTAATTTACAAGCTGAACCTGAATAAAAAAGCTAGTCAGAATTTAAACTCATTTTAATAGATACTTTACCATTGTAGAACAGAATATTTACATTAATTGAATATCAAACTCTACTCAAAATGATATTTTGACATATCAAAAAGCTCTTAATCAGTAATACTGAGATTGAACTAATGTAAATTTTAGATCATTTGTATTAACTTAGTAGTACTGGCTGTTAAATATATAAATCTACTTAAGTATTTCAACTTTTTTAAAGCTCACCTAAAAATCATATGAAGTTAAATCTTAAGTTGGTTAGTTAACTTTGAAATACATTTGGTTGTTTGCATTATAATAATAAGCAGATGCAGCAAAGGCAATGAAAGGTGATATATGAGTAAATATTGTTAAGGAAGTTAATTAGCCATTTATACCAAAGCTTAAATATTTTTTCTGTAACTTTTACAGAACATTATAATGGGAAAATATAGTATATTGCATTAAATTGTATTGTAAAAAATAGAAAAGTAAAATGGAAAATAGTAGCTTCAAGTTAAAGCAATGAAAGCAACGTATAAGCAATTCATAGAGGTCTAAGTAATTAAAAGTTTGATTGTAGTCATGACTATAGGTACTAACATTTTTCTGTTGTTCATGCATGTAAACATGTTTTTACATTTAAAACATTTTTTATTTTAAAATTGTGGGGTACATTTCAAGGTTAGATATACAAATATTCACTGTGCAGTTACCCTTGTTGATGAGGTGTGCCCTCCTTCCCCAGGCAGATTTCTACTACTATCAATCCCGCCTCCCTACCCCTGTCCCCTCCGCAGTTTTCTGCTACAGTCAATCAATTCTTTTCTTACAATATTGTGGTGATTGTTCAAGGTCCACTTATGAGTGAGAACATGTGATACACAGTTCTTTGTTTCTGTGAAAGATCACTCAATTTTACAGACTCTAATTCCATCCAGCTTGCTGCATTGTTCATGTTTTTTTTTATGGCTGCATAATATTCCATTGTGTATATGTACCACATTTTTTATCCAATCCTCTTGATGGGCAGCATGGTTGGTTATATGTTCTTGCTATTGTGAACAATGCTGCAATAAACATACATGTGCAGGTATCTTTTTTATAGAGTGATTTGAGTTCTTCTGGGTATATTCCCAGTAGGGGGATTGCGGGGTCATATGGAAGGTCAATTTTCAGAATTTTTAGGAATCACCACACTGTTTTCCACCGAGGCTATACTAGTTTGTACTCCCACCAACAGTGTAGAAGTGTTCCCTTTATGCCACATCCTCTCCAGAATCTGCTATTTTCTGAGTTATTGATGATGGCCATTCTGACTGTAGTTAGGTGCTATCTCAGTAGTTTTAATTTGCATCTCCTTGATCACTAGTGAGGCTGAACATTTTTTCATGTATCTGTTGGCTGCTCATATGTCTTCTTTTGAGATGTGTCTATTCATATCTTTTGCCCACTTCATAATGGGGTTGTTGTTTTTTTCTTTTCAGCAGATTTAAGTTCTTTGTAGATCCTTGATGTTAGGCCTTTGTCAGACATGGAGTTGGCAAATTGTCGGTGACCAGCACTGACCAAGGGTGGGTTAGGACCCGCACCGGAGAATCAGGAGACGGCGAGAAGACCACTCGGAGGCAGTTCTTCTGGGAACAGTCTGATCAGGACTGGAGCCGATTTTATTCAAACCTTTTCCAACTTATATACCATTTTCTATACCCTCCAGCAGTGTGATAATCACTCACTGGGGGCGTACAAGTTTCGTGCTTTACAAACTATGCATCACAAGATCACTACGAGATCTGCAATTTCCAAGCAAACAATTCAAACTCCATGATGCCTGTTGTGCTTTACAAAACTCACATTAAGGTCATAGGTGCACAATTTCAATACAGATCATTCAAAGTGTTTTCCATAATGTCAATGAATCATTCATATTATACTCTTTGTTCTAACCCTGATTAATACAAAAAACTTTTCTGAGTTAACTCTAGGTTCAATCCAAGTTCACTGACTCCAAATATTTTTAACGATTAATATTATCAACTTAACACTATACTATAAT
>NW_007258387.1:20808-29550 GCF_000164805.1 Carlito syrichta | reverse complement strand
CAGATGGGCCTTTACAGGCCTCAGCCATGTAGCTATAGATGTTGGCTCCCAACAGCAAATATTTTTTCCCAGTCTGTGGGCTGTCTCCCTGCTCTCTTGATGATTTATTTGGCTTTGCAGAAGCTTGTCAGTTTGATGAGGTCCCACTTGTCTATCTTATCTCTTATGGCATAGACACTCGGGGTTTTGATCAGGAATTGGTGGCCAGTTCCAATTTCCGTAAGAGTGTCTCCTAAATATTCTAAGGTTCTTGTAGTTTGAGATTTTACGTTTAGGTCTCTGATCCATTTAGAGTTGATTTTTGTGTATGGGGATATGTAGTGGAGAGCCAGTTTTCCCAGCACCATTTACTGAATAGGTTCTCTCCTCCCAAGTGGTTGATGGTAGAGGCTTTGTTGAAGAAGAGTTGGTTGAGAAATTGAGTTTTGCCTCTGGAATTGCCATTCTAGTCCATTGATCTATATGCCTGTTCTTGTACCAGCACCAGGCTGTTTTGATTACTGTAGCTTTATAATAAAATTTAAAGTCTGGGATTTGATACCTCCTGCTTTTTTTTTTTTTTCTGAAGATTGTTTTGGCTATTCTTGGTCGTTTATGTTTCCATATGAATTCCTATATTGTTATTTCTAGGTCTGAGGAGAATGCTGCTGTAATTTGATGGGTATTGCATTAAAACTGTAGATTGCCTTCAGTAGAATGGGCATACTAATGATGTTAATTCTTCCAGTCCATGAGCATGAAATATTTTTCCACTTGTTTGTGCCATCTTTGATTTCTTTGAGCAGTGTTTTGTGGTTTTCATTGTAAAGGTCTTTCACATCTCTGGTTAGGAAGATAACAAGTTATTTCACTTTTTCGGTGGCTATTGTGAATGGAATTGTGCTTTTTATTTGGGTTTCTGTTTGTTTATTATTGGTGTATAGAAATGTGATTGTCTTTTGCACATTTATTTTATGCCCTGAGACTTTCCCAAATTCCATTATCAGTGCAAGGAGGGTTTTGACAGATTTTCCTGGGTTTTCAAGAATCATGTCATCTGCAAAGAGAGATAACCTCTTTTCCAATTTGGATACCCCTGATCACCTTCTCTTCTCTGATTGCTCTAGCTAGGTCTTCCAAAAGTATGCTGAACAGGAGGGGTGAGAGTGGACATCCTTATCTTGTTCCAGTTTTCAGGGTAAATGTTTCCAGTTCTGCCTGTTTAGCAGTATGCTGGCTGTGGGTTTTTTGTAGACGGCTCTTATTATTTTGAGTTATGTTCCATCTATGCCTAGATGTTTGAGGATTTTTATCAAGAAGAGGTGCTGGATTTTATCTAAAGCTTTTTCTGCATCTAATGATATAATCATGTGGTTTGGTCTTATAAATGTTGAACCAGCCCTGCATCCTGGGGATGAATCCTACTTGGTCGTGGTGGATGATTTTTGAGATGTGTTGTTGAATCTGATTTGCTAGGATCTTGTTGAGAATTTTAGCATCTATGTTCATCAAGGATATTAGCCTGTGGTTCTCTTTCTTTGTTGGGTCTTTACCTGACTTGGGTATCAATGTGATATTAGCTTCATAAAATGATTTGGAGGGAGTTCCATCTTTCTCAATCACCTGGAATACTTCCAATAGGATTGGTATCAGTTCCTCCTTGTATGTTTTGTAGAATTCTGATGGAAAGACATCTGGTTCAGGGCTTTTTTTTGTAGGTAGTTTCTTTCGACACAGTTGACTTCCTTGATTGTTATTGGTCTATTTAGGGTATCAATTTCTTCTTGTTTCAACCTAAGGAAGTTGTGTGTGAGAAAGTCCTCCATTTTCTTGAAAGTTTCAAGTTTGTAATCATATAAGTGTACACAGTAGTCTCTGATAATCTTTTGTATTACCTCAGGGTCAGATGTAACTTCATCTTTTGTGTTTCTGATTGTGCTTATTTGGGTTTTTTCTCTCTTTTTCTTAGTCAGTCTAACAAGAGGACCATCAATCTTGTTTATCTTTTCAAAGACCAACTTTTTGTTTCATTTATTTTTTGTATTATCTTTTTGTCTTCTGTGTCCTGGATTTGGGCTTTTATTTTGGTGATCTGGATTCTTATGCTGAATTCAGGGTTTTGATGTTCTTGCTTTTCCAGATTCCTTAGGTGGCTTGTTAGGTTGTTAACTTGTGATTTTTCCAATATCTTTATATGTGTCTGTAGAGATATGAATTCCACTTTTACTACTGTTTTCATGGGATCCCAGAGATTTTGGTAAGATGTTTCTTCATTTTCATTTGTTTCCAGGTATCTTTTAATCTCTGTTTTGATTTCCATGGTGACCCAGGAGTTACTTAGCATCATGTAGTTTAGTGTCCATGTCTTTGTGGGTTTTGGGGAAACTTTATTAGTGTTGATATTTATTTTTATTCTACTGTGGTTGAGAAGGTGCAAGGCAAAATTTCAGTTTTATGAAATTTGTTTATGCTTGATTCATGGCAAAGGATGTGGTCTATCTTAGAGTATTTTCTATGTGGTGATGAGTACAATGTATATTCTGTGGTCATTGGGTGGAGTGTTCTGTAGGTATCAAGTAAGCCCATTTGGTCAAGAGTCATATTGAGGTTTCAGAACTCCTCACTGATTTTTTGTCCTGATGATCTGTCTAGGATTGTGAGTGGGGTATCAAAATCCCCAGCTATGATAGTATTAGAGTCAATAACTTTTTCAAGTTTGCCTAGAAGCTGCTTTATGAAAGTTGGTGCTCCTATGTTGGGTGCATATATGTTTTGGATGGATGTTTCTTGTTGATGGATTGAACTTTACATCATTATGTAGTGAACTTTGTCTTTTTCAATTTTTTGATAGCTTAGAGGGTATTTTGTCTGATATTAAAATTGCAACTCCAGCTTTCTTTTGTGTTCCGTTTGCCTGAAATTTTGCTTCCCATTCTCCTACTTTGAGTCTGTGAGTGTCTTTTCTGGTGAGATGAGTCTCTTGTAGACAATATATTGTTGCCCCATGATATTTTATCCATTTCGTCATTCTATGTCTTTTCAGTGGTGCATTTAGTCCATTCACATTCATTGAAATATGAGAATTTATCGCTGTCATAAGGTTCTTACAGAGTTGTTATTCCTATCTGTTGTCTTTCTTTTGATTTTGGGGTTGATTCATGTGTGTTTTCAATCTTTTTCCTGCACTCTTGTCATAACCTTGTCATTCTTTTTTCCTTTTTTTCTGTGTTTAATACTTTATACAGTGTTTCTTGTAGAGGTGGTTTATAGGCACTGTACGATCTTAGGGATTGAATGTCTGGGAAAGATTTTACTTCTCCTTTGCTGATGATCTCAGCCTAGCTGAGTAGGTTATTCTTGGTTGAAATTATTTATCTTTGAGGCCTTTGAAGATTGGACTCCACACTCTCCTAACCTGAAGTGTTTCTGTAGATAAATCTGCTGTTATTCTTATTGGTCTTCCCCCGTAGGTAGTCTGACTTTTTTCTCTTACTGCTTTTAGGATTTTTTTCTTTTATATCTACTTTGTTTAGGTGAATTATTATGTGTCTGGGAGTTGGTCTTCTCATTTGTTGTCTTGCGGAGGTTCTCTGGATCCTTGTGTTTGAATTTTCACATCACTGATAAGATGAGGGAAGTTTTCTTGAATGATTTCATGGAATGTTTTTTCCATGGTGGTCTCTGTCTCTCTGCCTCAGGAATTTCAATTACTCTGAGGTTCAGCTTCTTGAAATAATCGATCATCTCTTGAAGGTTTTGTTCTGTCTTTTTAAGCTTCTGTTCTATATTTTTGGCAGTTTGGGTTAGTTCTATATTTTGGCCCTCAAGCTCTGAGATTCTTTTTCTTCTTGGCTAATTCTGTTTTCCATACTTATTTGTCATTTATTTCAATTACAGTATTCTTTACTGCTGTTATGTCAGTTAACAATTCCTTCCTATTTTCCTCTTGTCTCTCCTCAAATCTTTTTATTCTCTCTATTAATGTCTTGATATCTGGGTTTATAGTATGTGACCAGTCATTCTGGGAGCTCTTCATTGCTTCTGTTCTGAAGTCTGTTTTCTCAGTGTCTGACCTCCCAGGGGTCTGTGTGAGACCCATATTCTTCTTTTAGTTTTTCTTCATTTCTGCAGATTTTCTTCCCCACTTTTTCCCTCCTCTTCTTTAATTCTGTTGTTCAGGGATTGTGGAGTTGCTTTTACTTCTGTTTGCTCAATCTCCTGTTCTTCCTTATGTGACTCCTTTATCTTTGTTAAATTCTGAGGCTGGACTGTGGGTTGGGAGCTATATGTTTTTGCAGTTTAGAGATTTAATTGAGAGGGGAGCTGTGATTCAAAATCTATTTGTTCATCCCACTATCCACCAACAGGTGTATGGGTCCCTGGAACTCCCCTCCCTTGTGATCCGTCTTGTGATCTGTCCATGCAGTGGGGGTGTAAATTTGCTCCTTGAATGCAAAATGAGGTAAGAAAAGGGAAAAGAATGGAACAGGGAAGGGGGGATGAAGAATAAGGTGGAGAGAGAGAAGAGTAAGAGGGATAACTAACAAATGAAAAGAGACACAAAGACAGAGAAGAGTAAAACAAAAACTAAAATATATAGGCAATAATATAAACACAGAAGCCAACCATCCTCCCTATTGGTTTACAATTCCCCTATACAAACAGGTGTTCTAAAGGGAAAAAAAAGAGAAATCATTAAAATAGTAGAAACAGGGCAAGTACAAAAACATTACCGAAAAGAGAGAGAAAAAAGTACAGAAAAAAAAAGTAAAACATAAAATAAACAAAAATGAGCAAAATAAACAAAGAATTTTTTAAAAAAAGTAAAAACAATGAATCAAGCTTGTTCTGAGATTGTTCCTGTGAGCCTAATGTCCTTTCAACTCTGATCTCTAGCTCTCAATGCAGGCTGGTAGGGTTGCTCAAAGCTAGAGTCAGATCTGGTTCAGTTAGCTAGCTGCCTGTCAGGTCTGCCACTCAAATCTGACCTCTTGGTGTCCGATCTAGCATGGGAGAGGGGCTTCTGTCCCTTCCCGTTTGATATGATTCCCCAGTTTGGAGGCTGGGCAGAGCTGTGTGGAGCTGGGTGGGTGATGCTGTCTCTGCCTGGTCCTGGGAGAGAGAAAATGGCTGCAATGGGTGCCTCTTTTCTGGGCATGGGCCTCCTCCCTGACCCTCCTGGATCCTCTCTCTCCCCCTGATCGGATTCTGGGCTCCAGCTGATCTCCAGTTCCACCACAGGAGTGTGGGATAGCCAGGCTGGAGGTCATTGTGCCATGGGCATCCTGGGGTGGGGGAGAGAACCAGGGACTTCATGACTGGGATCTGAGGGCCAAGGTGACAGTGCAGCATGTGGGACTGGATGCAGCAGCCACCCTATGTGGAGGCGATGGCAGTGGAGACAGCAGCACATTGTGTGGGACCGACTGTAGCAGCCACCCTTCACAAAGGGGATGGTGGTGGAGGCAGTGGCAGTGGTGGTGCTGGCAGGCAGAACCAGCTGTACCAATCACCTTTTGCAGAGATGATCACAGTCTGACTTGTCCCCTCACCATCTTGCCTAGAAACCCAGAAGCTTCTTAACATGTCACCATCCATCCATTTCAATAGAAGGAAAAATATATCTTGTTTTCATTCTAATTCAAATTTGGGCAGGAAATTATATTTTCTGATTCTAAGGTGGGTAGGAAATTATATAAATATTTATTTAAAAGAAAACAAGTAATCACAGATCAGTAGGTTCATTTTATTTTTTCTGATATTTATTTTACTTTTTTCTTGCTGAGTTTAATTACAAAAACCTTGTGTGAAGAAGTTCAATGCAATTTAATCAGCAGCAAAGTGTATTTATTATGGAGAATGTACTAAAAACACACAAAAAGAACTGCTGGGAGAATTCATTCTGGTAATACCACCCAGAGTGGTTAATGTTAAAGATTCAATTTATACTCAACAGGAATGAAGCCATGAATAGAGGAAGCAGAGTGACTTAGTTAGCAAGAGACTTTGTGGTACAAACAGTCCATGTCAAATAGTTGCTCTAGTTTGGAACTGGGATTGGAAAATATCAGCAGAAAACAGAACAATGGAACAAAATCATCTGAGTCCATTTTTGCAGTCAGAAAAAGAAAAAAAAATCTTCAATATGGTATTTCCTAATGTAAGCAGGATGGTACAGGAACAAAGAGAATTTTACTTCTCTGCCTATAGTCAATTGTAGAAAAGTCTAGCAAAGACATGACATTAATTGGAACTTGAAGAATTAGTCAGTCATCCCCTGATACCAATTAAAGAGTAAATGGTGATATTCTAGCTAAAAATATCAACAGATTCAACATTGTGGGGATAACAGGAGGTTCAGAAATGTTGTGTGAGTGGGGTAGTGTAAAATTGAGAAAGATTGTCTGGTATGCAAAAAGTAGTAATCATCTGTGAGGCATGTTAGTGGTGGTAGGAGGGGAGAAGAAATGAGAGGGTTGATTCCATAATGATTACTTAGGGGTATATTGCATATGTCTTTTATAGACTCAGCTAAGAAGATTGGATGGAGGAGATTCAACAGATGTATCCAAAATTAGTGAAATGATTAAAAATTTATAATATTTTAGGAAACTACAGCAACAAAGCAGAGAATAGACTAGTGTTGGAAGAGAAAAAATATTGCTACAGGAGATACAGTTCTAACTGAGGCTTATGAAAGAAGAATTAAAAATTATGAGGAAATATTAGAGGGAGGAAGAAGATAAAAATTCAGAGTCATTAATAATAAAATAAGCAGAACTAAACAAATATTATGGCTCTTAAAGTTACAGGGAAAATAGGGATTAAATAAAGGGATGTGTAGAGTCATGATAAATGAAAGAAGATAAAGCACATTTATGCAAGATAGATGAATCAGAATATAAGCTAAAGCTATATCATAAAAGTTGAAAGAATTATAATGCTAAGGGTTTTGACTCTGAAAAGAAAGAAAGCAAAAAAGAATCAAATCGCTAAGCACTGGAGACATTTTGGAAATATGTAGAAAAGGTCTTATGTATTAAAGAGTAATTGTTGCCTCTGAAGGAATGGGGAACAGAAAGCATAGAGTTTTTTTCCTTAACTTATATAAATGGAATGATATCTCAAAGGAAATGCAATTTGTAAAAGATATGATGCCTCTTTCACTTTTATTTAAAAGCATAGTATGGAGGTGAATTCAGCCATGTCTTGAAAAAAACTGTGCCCACTTTGAACATATCTTTAAACCTGGCAAACTTGCTGATTGGTATATTTTTTTCATCATAGGAACAAATTATATATTGAAATTTTATTCATTATTTTCACTTAACATTATATTGTTTATTTTCACCCATCTTAAAATAGTCTTCAAAATAACATTTTAATAATGTGTGATATTTGATTTCATATATGTAATGTGATTTATTTAGCCTCTCTCCAATTGTTGAGCCTTTGTACTGTCTCTTGTCTTTGATATTATAAAAAACATCTGATGAGGACCCAAATAAAACAGTATAACACAGTTTTCTTAGGATAAATTTCTGGAAGTGGATTACTGAACCAGGGTCATAAACATATTTAAGTCTCATGGTAGGTTAAATAGCAGTCTAGAAAGTACATAACAAATGCCCATTTGCAGTGTGCAAGAAAGTCCCTATCATTATATGTGATCCATCATTCATCATTAGTGTTTAAAAAGTATTTACCAACTTAAGAAACAAAAACTGATATTATTTTGACTTGTTAGCTAGTGATGCTGATCCTGTTTTGGTATGCTTTATTGTTTGCATATTTTGTGTATTTTGCCCTATTTTCTGGGAAATTCAACTTTTATTTATTTATTTGAGTTGGAGTCTCACTCTGTCGCCCAGACTGGAGTGCAGTGGCTACTCCCGGCTACTGCCGTCTCGACCTGCTGGGCTCCAGTGATCCTTCCGCCTCAGCCTTCCGAGTAGCGGGAATTACAGGCATGCGCTACTATGCCCAGCTAATTTTTTTTATATATTGTAGAGATGAGGTCTCGCCAAGTTGCCCAGGTGAGTCCCGAACCTGCGGGCTCAGGCAATCCACTCACCTCAGCCTCCCAAAGGGCAGGATTACAGGCTGAGCTACCAAACCCAGCTCAACTTTTAAAAATTTAAAAAATGTAAGTACCAGAGATGAACACATTATTTACAGAGATCAGGTGGAGAATGCTTTACAGGTATAATGAGGGGTGTCCCATGGAAAGGAGAGTACATTTGGGATTAAAGTGCTTCATTCTTTTAAAAATTGCTTAAATTTAAGTAGCAAATAAAAAATTAAGAAATAATTACCAATACATATTTGTACTAAAATCATTATTTATTATTGAACTAAATATGTGACATATAAGTTATATAACATATGTTATTGAATAGTTTTATTGATATGTATTTTAACATATACTATTAATATTATTATAAGATGCATCACAAATACAAAATGCATTTTGGTAGTAATTACAAATTAAAAAATACAGCTTACTTCAATAGACTTTTAAATTCCTAAATTATGGCTGGGCTCGGTGGCTCAGCCTGTAATCCCAGCACTTTGGGAGGCCGAGTGAGTAGTTTGCCTGAGCCCACGGGTTCGAGACCCACCTGGGCAACTTGGAGAGACCTCATCACTACAATAAATCAAAAAAATTAGCCAGGCGTGGTGGCATGCACCTGTAGTTCCAGGTACTTGGACTGCTGAGGCAGAAGGATCGCCGGAGCCCAGCAGGTCGAGGCTGCAGTGGCC
>NW_007258387.1:20139-20788 GCF_000164805.1 Carlito syrichta | reverse complement strand
CCGACCACTGCACTCCAGTCTGGGTGACAGAGTGAGACTCCAACTCAAAATAAATAAATAAATAAATAAATAAACAAACAAACAAATAAATAAATAAATAAATAAATAAATTCCTAAGTTGTATTACCAAAAAAAAATTGAACTAAAAATATAAGGTAAGTGTATCATAAATTCCCTGTGTAACAGAGGTGGAATGGACAAATATGATCTAATTCTTGACACTGGTAACAAGGAAAAGAATAAACTATTTACAAAAATTTGAATATCAGCAATAATAAAATATTGGAAGATTTTCTTCCAAGTTAAAAATGCAAATAAGAGAGAATATATATAGCAAAGCACATGTTAAATATACAGTATTAAGAGTTTTAAAACAAATAGCATGAGATAAGATAGAAAAACATGTACAGTAACATAAAAATTCATGTTCTGAATTCCAAAATTACTAGATAAATCTTCAGTGCTTGGATTAAAAATTAAATATAATTGTTCTCAAGAATGTTAGGTATGTATCTGAAAGTCACTAAAAAGTGGCATATGAATAATAGGGATGTTACTAGACTTCTAAACAGTTATGCAATGTTGTAAATAGGTGGTATCAAAAAAGAGTAGCAAGCCTAAGATGAAATAGAATCTTTTTTTTTTTTTT
>NW_007258387.1:3219-20080 GCF_000164805.1 Carlito syrichta | reverse complement strand
GCCCAGTTGATTTATTGTAGAGATGAGGTCTCACCTGCCCAGGTGGATCTCAAACCTGTGGGCTCAGGCAATCCACTCACCTCAGCCTCCCAAAGGCACGGGATTACAGGCTGAGCCACCGAGCCCGGCTCGCATCTTTTTCTTTTTTTTGCAAGTCATATATGTAATTTTATTTCCTAGTAGCCACATTTTAAAAGTTTTTGAAAGGTGAACTTAATTTTAATTATATGCTTTATTTAACCCAATATATCCAAAATTTTGTCATTGTCAATATAAAAATTTTAATAAAGTACTTTACATTTCTTTTTTTTCTTCTAAGTCTTTGAAATTCAATGTATATTTTACACTTACAGTACATCTCAGTTTGGACTTGTCACATTTCAAGTATCACGAGATTTACAGTCTGTTTCATTGTCAGTATATCCTGAATTTCTCTTGAGATTAACTACTGCTTTTTTTGGCATATATATATAAAGTCCAAGGGAACAACCCATCTGGACTTCAGGGTTTTTTTGCTAGTTGCTTAAATTTAGCATTCTGCTATATATCAGGAATTTTCCATTTGATGGCTAACTTCAAGTAATAGAAAATTCAGTAAAACTACATATAACTACGGGGACAAAAATGAATACATCCCTTTGGTCTCAATATTTTCCCTCAAATTTTTATATTATTTGCATTTGTAAGATAATACTGCTTAGCTTTCAGATGTGGCTGTATATAAATATAGGTTTCATTTTACTGTAAAGGGAACCTTTTTTTAAGTGAATAAAAGATTCTAGACCTGGTGTACAAATTGTAGTAAATATGTGATTTCTTCAGTAATTCTTCTTCTTCTTCTTCTTCTTCTTCTTCTTCTTCTTCTTCTTCTTCTTCTTCTTCTTCTTCTTCTTCTTCTTCTTCTTCTTCTTCTTCTTCTTCTTTGTAAACCTAACCCTTAACTGTACTCCACAATTTTAAAATAAAAAATTTTAAAAAAGAAAGAAATGTACCACTCTTGCAGTAACAAAAGCAAAAAAGAAAGAAAGAAAAAGGAATAGCATCTTAAATATCACAACAAGGAAAATATATAGTAATTTTTACTCTAATTTGTTATAGTGAATTTAGAACTATATCTGTGTGTGTGTGTGTGTGTGTGTGTGTGTGTGTGAGAGAGAGAGAGAGAGAGAGAGAGAGAGAGAGCACACCAGACATTATGCATACGCCTTCAAGTCTATTCAGGACTCTAAATCTAATAATTTATAAAAAATGTAGGAGACTAAGAACATGCTAACTTTCTAAGGATACAATAAAGTCTAGAACTTGGGAAGATGTATGGAACAAATGACCTGATATCTCTGACAAATAATTTTGAGTGATAATTTTGATCCTTTCCATAATTTGGAGGCTATCTTTTTATTTTTCCCATCCAATCTGATGGATGATATAATGCCTGAGACTTTGTGTAAAAGAATGCCTATCACTTTTACACAATGATTATAATTTGTATAAATTCTTGGGTGATTATACAGCTCTCTCAGTTTTATAATATTTCTTTATTGTCTTCTGAAATTGATGTTTAAAAAACTTTGTTTCTTGTATCTCTGAGGGTATTTTTGCTAAATTTTTTAGAATTCAAAAAACTCAGCAGGACATACTGTGTATATTGTCTTTATTCATCTTGCTTGTTGCAAATTTTTTTTGATTACTAATTTCATGTTTATTAATTTTACTCAATGTTTTTCTGGGAATATTTAGTAGATGCAAATTGACTTTTCATTCCTTTCCCTTGCCTTTGTAGATATTTTAAAATTTTAGTTTTGACAGCATTTATTTGGAGTTTTTAAAACATCAAGTGTATTGTTTGTTTTCTGTAAGAGATATCAGCAAGTATTTGGTCACTAATTTTACCATTTAGTTCCAATGCAAGGTATGAATTTGACTAAAACAATGTGGTATTGACACAAAATTGACTATTTTAATGTTAGAAAAGCTTTAACAGGATATGATGCTAATGTGAATTTCACTGAATAGAACAACATGGAAGGTTTTGGAATTCCAGACAGAGGAACCAGTAGACATAGGTATAAAAACACGGTGTGTAAAGAAAATGACAAGTAGTTTACAATTACTAATATGTAAAGTCTAAGTGAGAAGACTAGAGATATGGGTAAGAGCAATACACAGTCAGCTTGGACTGCCATAACAAAATGCCACAGACCGGTAGCTGAGCTGACACGTGACATGACCTCTTAATATGTGATGCCTTTCTCCATGTGATGCCCTCTGCCATTTTATCATGAAGCAAGAACTTCTCATCAATGTCAGCGCCATGCTCTTGGACTTCTCAGCCTCCAGAACTTTGAGAAATATATTTATTTTCTTTATAAGTTACCCTGATTCTAGTATTCTGTTATAACAACAACAAAAACAACAACAACAAAACAGACTATGACAGTATTATATAAAATTAAAATGAGATTTTTACCTAACTGGCCATACAAAATGGATATATTTTTACTTGATTCTTAGTGACCATGGATTAATTTATACAATAAGGTTTACAACTCCAGTTTTATTATAGAATAAAAATATAACTGTTATCATCATTGCTGTGTGATCATTTCTATATTACATGTTATAGTCTCTTTAGTGTGTTGCTTGAACATAGGAAAACTTACTTTTTAAATTATTCTCTAAATCCTTAACTTATTCCTTCATTACCTCATTCAGTGACATTTTAACAAAGATCAAAAAATGCTAGAACTTTCTGTCCTTTGGAAATATGGTAGTGAGCAAAACAGACAGGGACTCTACTTTCACAGAACTTAGATTATAAATGTACAAAGAATAAATATGACTATTATGAGGTTCTGATTTATACAATCATCATTGTTCTTTCATGTCCAGTCTGATGTTAGGCTCAGCCAGTAAATTTTTGACATTAGATATCTTGCAAAATTCTAAATTTTTAAAATTCTAGCATATCAATTTCGTTCTTTTTTTAGAATTAATATTTCTATACTAAAATTTCTGTTATGTTCACCCATTTTGTTTACATTTTCTCTAATATTGGTCTTTCATATTTATGGCTTTTATCTTGTTTGATAATTCAAATATCTGATACACTTCTTTTAACAGTTTTTTTCTTTTGATTATGAGTCACATTTTCCTCCTTGTTTATGTGTCTACTAATTTTTAAAAATTATATCTTGAACACTGTGAATGATACCATTCATAGACTCTGCATTATGCTATTTTCCTTTATAGAGTGTTGAGTTTTATTCAAGCAAGCAGTCAAATGACTAGAGAATTACCATGGCTCTATTGAAGCTTAATTTTAAGCTTCATGGACTGAATATAGTTCCCTTTTCTCTCAATCTTAGGGCATTGTCCTTACTTCTAGGCCATAGTTCTTACTTTATTCTGGTGACTCAGATGAGGTGTTCACCAAGGTTCCACCAAATTGGCTGGGTGAGGACTTCAGTGTGTGACACCTGACATCTCTGTTCAGGACTCAGTTGACCAACAGTTGATCTCCAATAGGCCTCATGAATTCTCTCTACCCATGAACAGCCTGGCACTGAGTCTATGACCTCTGAGTAATTCATAGACAGATTTTCAGACATCTAGACATCTTCCACTTCTCTGGTGTCCTGTTCTTCAAATTCCGTCTATATCAGTGGCACAAGATCAGAAATACGGATCACTCCTTGAGCTCCCATTTCCCTGCATTGCATTTAAAAAATGCTTCCAGGCAGAAAGCTAGGGTGAATATGGCACTCACATCCCAGCACTAGCTGCCTGCTAACGGCTGAAATCAGTTTCTTCATATATTTTGCCCAGTTTTGTACTTACTTACAGAGGGAGGATAAGTCTAATATCAGCTTTTCCATCATGTCTGGTACTATAATTAAATTCACATTTTTTATATAGTGCAGAGTTAGAATTCCAAGTGGGGGGGAAACCCTCTTATTTACTTCCTCAGTGTTGTATTCTCATAAAGTGGAAGTCAAAGTCTTTCTCTTTTTACTTATGTCAGGCTTCACACATTTACTTTTTACTTTAGTTAATTTCTCTATTTCCTTACTATTTTTTTCTCCCAGAAAATACAATATTTCTAAGGCAGTGTTGCATTTATTTTTACCAGTATCCTAGATTTTGGTCTGGCTAATCTGATAAATATAAAGGAAATAGCATTGAGTCCAGTATTTGGAATTGTGAGGCATAAAATGAGATTTTCAAGTACAGGTCGGTCTAACACACAGTAGAAACTGCTAGATAATTAAGACATGTCTATTGTATAGCATAAATATTTTATTTTGTTGGGCATACTTAGAATTTAATTTGAGTCACATTTGTCTTTCATGTGAGTCTATCTCTTTATGTTGATGATTTATGAATCTGTGATTTATATTTCCATTTTTGAGGTATTGATATTATATTTTTGACATGGAGATATAAAATATAAAGATATAAGATATAAGGGTTATAGGGTAAGCCCACTAAGTTGGCAGAATTTGGCAGATTCTTGAGTAGAATTTTAAACCAATGGTTTTTGGTGTTGTTTGGAAACTGTGATCTCTGAAGCTGAAGTGGAGTAATTTGGGTACTCATGAATATTTTTTCTTTTTATCTAATAGACTTAAATCTGTGACATTACTTTTTCCCAACAATTTTGTTTTTTAAAATTATTTTTTAATTGGCACAGAGTAACTGTACATTTTTATGGGATACAGTGTGATATTTTGGTACATATATGCATTGTATAATGATCAAATCATAGTAATTGGCACTTCAAATATTTATCATCTTAAATATTTATCATTTGATTAATGTGGGAATGAAATGCATCTTAAAATAGTTGTCTGCAATTAAGGTGACATCTCTTCATTTCCTCTAAAAGCTATTGTTGAAATATTTTTTCCCAAATTAATGATTGCTAGTATAAAAGTAAACCATCTATTTATTTAATTATTTTGAAAAGTAAATGTGTAAGATAGAAAATTTTAAAAGTTATACATGAAATTCTCATTATTATTTATTTATTTTAAAATAAACTAACTATAAAATAATTAATACACATTAATATATTTAAGCATATATTGATGCCTCTAGTGGCTTTTCTTCTAATCACAAAATTTTTATTGGACAATTAATGCCAAGATCCTTTTATTTGTTGTTAGTTTTAGAGGCTTACTATGAAGAGAAAGTAATTAACAATATTTTTAGCCGGACTTGGTGGCTCAGCCTGTAATCTCACGCCTTTGGGAGGCTGAGGGGACCTCATCTCTATAATAAATCAAAAAATCAGCCGGGCGTGGTAGCACATGCCTGTAATTCCGGCAACTCAGAAGGCTGAGACAGAAGGATTGCCGGAGCCCAGCAGGTCGAGGCTGCGGTGGCCGGGAGTGGCCATCGCACTCCAGTCTGGGCGACAGAGTGAGACTCCAACTCAAAACAAAACAAAACAAAAGCAAAAACAATATTTTATGTTTGTTGAAGAGACTAAGTTAATGTCTCTTAAAAATACACTTTTTTTTTGAGTTGGAGTCTCATTCTGTCGCCCAGACTGGAGTGCGATGGCCACTCCCGGCCACTGCAACCTCAACCCGCTGGGCTCCAGCAATCCTTCCACCTCAGCCTTCTGAGTAGCTGGAATTACAGGCATGCGCTACCATGCCCCGCTGATTTTTTGATTTATTGTATAGATGAGGTCTCACCAAGTTGCCCAGGCGGGTCTTGAACCTGCAGCCTCAGGCAATCAACTCACCTCGCCCTTCCAAAGACACGGGATTACAGGCTGAGCCACCGAGCCCGGCTAAAAAATACACTTCTTAAAAATAAAATCTTATTGCTAAAGTAAATTAATCCTGGCTCATAGAAATGTATATTTTCCTTCTTTCAGAACTTTGTACTTCATAGTTCCCAATGTCACTTTGAGCACTTTTAAGTGATTTGAATTGATAGTTAACTTGCAGAAAATTCTTAGGATTTTTCTCTTGGCTGCTTGAGGAAATAAAAGGAATGTGGGTTGGTTACAGTTCAGCATGTTCACAGATTATATTCCCAGTTTTACTATAGACTTGGGGACTGCAGATATATGTGTGTGTATATATATATGCATTTATTTATTTACTGTTTGATTTTTTTTTTTTAAAGCCTGGACATTGAAAGTAAAAAGATTTGAATTTGAATTTTGCTTTAGCACATATTGACTGCATGATTTAAGAGAAATTCATTAAATTTTTAGACTTATTTTCCTCTTTTCAAAACTGCTCAAAATAATGAAATATCACAATAAACAAAATAAAGTGACTGACAAATAGGAATTTAATGAAAGTGTATTTGTTATTTCTGTTGTTATGTCTATTTTTCAAGAAATTTATCCCTAATGTAATGATGTTTAAAACTGTTTACCCCTTCTTCTCCCCATTCCATCTAGGATATTATAACTTGAAAAGCATCATTATTTTACTGCCCTACTTTTGAGAAAATCTCCCTTTCTCCATTTTTTCCCTCTCTGAGTCATTTCTTTTCTTTTCTTTTTTTTCTTTTTGAGTTGGAGTCTCACTCTGTTGCCCAGACTGGAATGCAGTGGCTGCTCCTGGTCACCGCAGCCTCCACCAATTTGTATAAACCTAAGCAGAAAGAACCTCTTAATACCAGTTTCCAAAATGTTTTACATATTGCTTTTGCACAATGTTTCATAAACTGTTGATAAGCAATTTTAAAACGATGCTATAGAATTGCACACTAAATGTGGAATAAGATAAAATGTAGCACCATCACACCTAGCTAATTTTGTTATTTTGTTATATGTTGTAGACACACAGTCTCGCCAAGTTGCCCAAGCTTGTCTCCAACCCCTGGACTCAGGCAATCCTTTTACCTCTGCCTCCTAAAGTGCTGGGATTACAGGCATGAGCCACTGCACCCAGCCTTAAAGGGACATTTGTAATGTCCATAGGGTTAATACTTGATGATGTAATCAATATATTTACCATGAGTCAAACACTTGATAAGAGGAAGCATAGCAGAACCATCAAGAAAATAGGTTTTGGGGCTCAGAAATCTATGGTCAATTTCAGGGCTAATCACTTACCAGTTGTTTGACCTTGGACAAAATATTTGACCTCTTAAGTCTTATTTTCCTCACCTATAAAATGGAACATTAACACTTTCCTTATTTGGTGATGGAGGAATAAAGTAAAATAATATAAATAAAGCTCTCATTAACACTTTCCTTATTAGGTGATGGAGAAATAAAGTAAAATAATATAAATAAAGCTCTATGTAGTTCACAATATGCACTCCCAAATGACAGCCTCTATTATTAGATGTTTTGAATGTTTAAGAGGCAAGTAATGCAACATATTTGTTATCCTTACAAACCAAGTAATCTAAAGGTATGGGGGGCAAGCCCCTGCAAAGAGATTTAGGGGGTCACTTGGAAGGTGTGGCAGCATCGGCAATTCCATAGGGATGGATATTAAAAGAAAGAAAGAAAGAGGTGAGAAAGAAAGAGACTGAACTCTGTCTAGTGCAGAAGTCATTTAATGGGACAAACAGTAAATCTTTTATCCCAAATTTTCACAGGTAAAATCATAAGACTTTCATGTGAACACAAAGCCAGGTGGATGAGGGGCATCCCCCACCCACCAGGTGTTTCCTCAGGCATGAGGAAGGACAATCATAAGACATTGCATGAACACAAAGCCAGGTGGATGAGGGGCATCCTCCACCCACCGAGAGTTTCCTCAAGCATGAGGAAGGGCAATCCCAATCAAATCACAAGACATTTACATGAACACAAAGCCAGATGGGTGAGAGGCATCCCCCACCCACCAGTTGTTTCCTCAAGCATGAGGAAGGGCGATCCCAAAATTATCTCACTGTTCCTCATGTTTGGTTAATATTTCTTGAAAGCAATACAATTTCTAACATCATATTTCAATGATCAATAACGTTTAAAACTTATGCATACACAATACCTAATGACTAACTTAAATCTTAATTCCTTTCTACTTTACACTAATTTTACCTACACTATAGAAACTCTTAATTATAGCCCAACCCAGTTCCTAAAGAATGTGGCCCAGTCAACAGATCACACTGGGCCATTTCTAGGAACAATTGATTACAATCTCTTAACAAAATGGCTGTTCTAAAATCCTATATATCAATCTTAATTTTTATAAAGTTTCTAATTCCTAATCCTAATTTATAAAGTTGATCATCAGCAATAAAACTTCTAAAAATAAAACCCAAATATAAACTGTAAATTGTACTAAGGCCAAAACCACAATAGTAGAAAATGGGAACAATGAAATTTCTAAAGTTAGCTATATTCTTATTAAACCTCAAAATATCATGATTGATCATGCTTGAACTAACATAATTTCCTGACATCAGCATGACCTATTTTATAACACCTTTTATGAGTAACATAAATTTAATTTCTATAATAAGTAGAAAAACCCTATACTAACTGTATCTAAAACCAGTTTAAAAGAATGCAACCCAGTCCAAAGTACACACTGGGCCCTTAGGAATGTGGCCCAGTCCAAAGTTTGTGCTGGGCCATTTCTGGTAACTCTATATAATCATCTATACCATCTAAAGCTGAAAACAGTTCTCCATATGTACATACTAATTCTACAAATATACTTTTAAATCTTATAAAGAAGCTTGTACTGAATAGAAGGCCCCCAAATGTGACCTGAGTCTGAATTATATCTAATACCCAAGCCAAAACTGCAGTTCATGGGAAAGAGGAACAATGAGTTTCTGGAGTGAGCCATGCCGGTCACAGTCACAAAACCTTTCGCTTAGGTAAGCAGAGATCCTTTTGGCTAAAATGAAAAAGGGAGGAGGGAATGGGGTCAACAGCTCCTGAACACATCCTAGTGGTCTTGGGGTCCATGGCCCACCTTGATCCCTAATGTTCAGGTGGGCCTCCGTGGCCGGCTCCCAGCATCTCCCCCTTTTTTATTTTATTGGCATGAAACCATGAAACATGGTGTTGAGCTGAGAAATACTTCTCTCCAGCACTCTGCAATGTTCCTTCTAATGGGATGTGCTAAATACCAAAAAGGAAGAGGAAATGGGCCAATAGTTCCTGAACACATCCTAGTGGTCTCAGGGTCCACAGCCCACCTTGAGCCCTAATGTTCAGTTGGGCCTCCATGGCCAGCTCTCAACATCTCCCCCCCCCTTTTTTTTTGAGTTGGAGTCTCACTCTGTCGCCCAGACTGGAGTGCAGTGGCCGTTCCCAGCCACTGTAGCCTCAACCTGCCAGGCTCTGGAGATCCTTCCACCTCAGTCTTACAAGTAGCCGGAATTACAGGCATGCGCTACCATGCCTGGCTGATTTTTTGATTTATTGTAGAGATGAGGTCTCGCCAAGTTGCCCAGGTGGGTCTGGAATCCACAGGCTCAGGCAATCCACTCACCTCAGCCTCCCAAAGGCACGGGATTACAGGCTGAGCCACCAAGCCTGGCTTATTTCCCGCTTTTTTATTTTTTAGCATGAATCCATAGAACTCACTGTTGAGCTGAGAAATGCTCTTATTCAGTACTCTGAAAATAACTGGAAGCAGGCATAGCAACACAAGAATCACTGCTCTGCAAATTCTCATATTAATGAGTATAGACATCAATGACTTTTGGTTAATGAAGGATGAAAAGTTATTAAATATAGAACTAGCCAATTCAGTGAATTGAAACTGCTTTTCAGCAACAGTCATGTTCTGTATTTCTTGATGTAATTTAGTAAGGTCTATACTCAAGTCTGAATGATTCCAAATTCCAAGAATATGATTCTTTATCTTGTCCCAAGTATGGACAGACTTATTTACCTCCAAAGGAGTGAGGCAAGTCCACTTAAACTCAGAGTGACATCGGGGAGTCAATTTTATCTTTAAGGTTACAAGTTCTTTGTCCTACTACTAAAACTGCCTCCTCTAAAGAATTAACTTTACTTTCTAACTTTTGATCTATAATCTCCTGAGTAGCTAATGCAATAGAAACATGCTTAGATTACTGATCAGCAAAGGTTGTTGTATGAACTTCCTTAGATAGAGCTACAGCTGAAACTGTCACCGAAGTAGCAATAGCTATCAATGTTGTAATTCCTAAAATTAAAGTAGCCAAAAATTTTTTCTGTCTTTCTAAAAGAGCATTAACCTCATACAGTGTCTGCAAACCATATTCATCATACCAACGAGATGACAAGTGTACAGGAATCATCAAATAAGGTGGCTGCTTAAGAATGACAAATTCCTCATAAAAGGCATTGGTTAAACAATTAGTTAAAATGCATTCAGTACAAGACATCTTGTAAACATTAGCATGATAAACAATTTTAACAGTTTGATATTCATTCCAAACAAGAAATATATAAGGGGATTGCACCTGTGCTCTACTATGGTACAACTGAGTTTGTCCAACAGGTCTAGACAGGCTGACTGGTTGAAGGGCTGTGAGAGCTCTCCATAGATGAGGCTGAATAATCTGCCAGATGCCGTACTTGGACAGTACTGGAGGCACCCATCCATGGGAGTGTTGCCTGACTGCAGCAAGCATAGAGCTATTAAGACCCCAGTCACTAATATATAGTCTTTTACTGGGTACAGGATAGTCCACCTTAGAATTATAAGCACAGTCTCTTCATTTCGGGAAGCCAGTATCTCACTGAATGAGTGACCAGTCCTTTTCCGTATCATTGAAGGGGCAAGCAAATACACTGAGAGGTGGTGAAGCTCTAGTTGCATGACTAGGGTGGGTTCCTCCAGGCATTAACATCTCCAGCCATCAGCCATCCTTGATATTGTCCTGATAAGGACTTTCTGTACTCAGAGACTTAACAGTGGACATTAAGCAAGAAGTCTGGTAATTATTAAAAGCAGAATTATCATAAAAACAAATAGGGAGGGAGTTGGAATGCCCTTCATAAGAAAAATTACGATTAGTAACATGTTTGACTTGAGCCCAAAATAAAGCTGGTCCTTCCATTTTCCTGTAAGGAGATCCTTTCATTTTATCAGAGGTTTTATACTTCCTTCTGGATTTCAATGTCTAGCCATAGCTAAATAGCCTGATGAGTCCAAATTTAAATGGTTTACAACAAATAAGGGATGATTTAAAATATGGTGGGGAGAATTATACTTGAACTCCCCCTCTTGTAATTTAGTTATTTGATTTTTTTTTTTTTTGAGTTGGAGTCTCACTCTGTCACCCAGACTGGAGTGCAGTGGCCGCTCCTGGCTACTGCAGCCTCAACCTGCTGGGCTCCAGAGATCCTTCCACCTCAGCCTTCCAAGTAGCCAGAATTACAAGCATGTGCTACCACACCCAGCTGATTTTTTTATTTATTGTAGAGGTGAGGTCTCACTGCCCAGGCAAGTCTTGAACCCATGGGCTCAGGCAATCCACTCACCTCAGCCTCCCAAAGACGCGAGATTACCGGCTGGGCCACCGAGCCCGGCTTAGTCATTTGATTTTTTAAAGTTTGGTGAGCTCTTTCAACTATGGCTTGACCTTGTGGATTGTAGGGAATTCCTGTGGAGTGAGAAATGTTAAATTGGGAGCAAAATTGCTGGAAAGATTTAGAGTGTATGCCAGACCATTGTCAGGGAGGCTGGACATGCCTAATTAGGTGATCAGGAACCTGAATAGGTGAAGTAAACCTTGGGCATAAGGGCATGGGAAGTGGTGGCTGCTAGTAAGGGGAATGGACCAAGGAAGGGCAGAATGCTCTGTGCTAGCACAGATATGCAATTGAATGGTTTGTAAAAGAGTTGGGGAGGAGGAAGAGACAGTATGGAGGCTAGCAGTTTCCAAAAGACTCAGTATATCTGCAATGCAGTGTCAGTGTTGAGATATAAACTTGAGAGAAATTTATCATAGAAAAACAAAGAGGAATTTTTAACATTCTTTTTCCCAGCCACCCCCTTGAGAAGAGACCTGTTAAGCCATGTGGAAACTTGAATGGGCTTGCCAAGTACATATGGGGATGAGGAGGGGTGAGAAGTCTGGAGTCTGGGGTTAGGTGCCGTGGCCTTTGGCACCTGCCCCTTTTCCAAGGGTAAAAAAGAAAGACTGAAGGTCAGGGCTAGGTGCCACGGTCATAGACACCAGCTCTTCCTTCCCAGATAAAGGTGGAGGGACTGACAGAACAGATTACAAGAAACAGGATTAGTAGGGAAAGAAGGAATTTGAGTTGTAGGAGGAATAGGAGAGGACAAAGGAGGTGACAACCTTTCTTATTTTGTTTAGGTTTTTAGAAAACCCAGAATGTACCTTGAATGCTTGCAATTTATTTATTTATTTAAGGTGAATATTAAAACAGACAAGCAACTAATAAAGTTAACTCTTGGGTTAAATGCCCCCCCAAAAAAAATTGTGCCGTGGGATGCAATTTTGAAGGCACTGCTATCATTGGAAAACATGATCCTCCTGAATTAAGAGGGCATGGTTTCAATGACAATCCTATTATGCTCCAGTCTTACAAACTTCAAATGTTGACATGCACCCTGGAGGATCTCATTGAAATGCAGATTTTGATTTAATGGGTCTGATTCAGTGGACCCAGGTCATGTACAAAGTATCAGAAATGAGACTATTTCTGACTTTTTAATATCTCTAACAATTTCCCAAGCTGCTGATCTGCAAACTACATATTTAATAAGAAGATTCTAGTAGATAATGTGATAAGATAATTCATTATTAGTGAAATGTTTTAAGATAAACTTCCAACTGTATTTTCCCTATGACAATGGCTATGAAGATTTTCCCTATTATCCCCTTTTACTTAAGAGAATAATTGCTTTAATAAACAACCTTGAAGCATCCAACCTTTTAGTTAGTCTGAATTTAATCACTATGGAAAATGTGGCTGATGCAACGATTAAGAAATGATAATGTCCTTGGCAGATGAGGTAAATTATGTTTAAGCTACATTTTTTTCCTTAAAAGTTCCTTTTTCTATGACTCAAGTCACTTGTGGCTTCTGAGATATATGTTATTGAAGGCATAATCTGTGAGTAATATAGAGCGTGGCATCTAGCAGTTCTCCTCCTCACATTCCCCTGCAGAAGCAAAGCTGCATGCATGGGAATAAATGGGATTCTCATCTCATATGAGCATTTCCCAGTAATGAGATAGCTCTTGGGATAATTTAACTGACCAGGAGAGCCAATCCAGACAATCCTTAATCAGAATGCTATGTTTTCTAGTGCTTGCCATATTAGATTTTAGCCATGCCCTAGAGTTATAAAATTGCTTCCTCATCAATTCATTCTCCATGGCACTAACATTACTTATTTTGGCTGAGGATTCAAGGGTATACTTTAAAAATGAAATGATGGAGCTATAGTCATTAGACAGCATAAATTCTTCCATGGCAGTATTTAGAATCTGTAGGCTTTCATACTCAGTTTGAAAGTTTTCCCACTGATTTTCTCATGCTTATTAATCCTCTTTGTTCTCCGTTTCCTCTCTGCCTTAATCAATTGATATACTGCATATAAAGTTGTGGATAAGGTAAATTTGTATGAGAAAAATTGTAACTTAAATACACTTAAAATAAGTTCCTATTTAATTTTATAATGAATTATATGTAAAAAAAATTTCTTTGTGAATGACCATCCTCCAAATACCTGTCAACATATTTTTCAAGTTCTTTCTCATTAATTTAAAGGAGAATACATCTGCATTTTCACTTTATGCATAACTCTAAGTATTTCTATTTTGTTTATTTTTTCTTTATGACAATTATAGGTCAACTTTTAGCTGCTGTTGCACCAAATCTTTTGCTGCCTTAAGCTTCTTAGATGGTATAGGCCATTGTTTTACCCAAAACTGGCTTATTGACCTGCAGCCTTAAGAACAATGGCCTATAGGGTAAATTTGAGTAGCCAATGCCAGCGTGGTCTGTTTTTTCATTCACTCAAACAGGTTTTTGTATTCCCTGTCCGTCTTTACCAAGTCCCTTAAAGGGATCATAGCCCATCTGTAGCATTTGTGCTGAGACTTTATCATTGGAGCTATAAAAAAGTGTGCCCATTTGTGAGAGAATATCTCTTCCCCATAATGTAAAGGGGATATTGGCAAAAAGTCCCTGAAGTCTCATTATCTGTCCATTTTAAAATCTGTGAACTTTTGGCTACTGAGGGTGCTCAACCAATGCCTATGAGTCCTGAAGGAGCCATACGACTTGGCCATGAGGCAGGCCAATCCTTCCCGGCAACACAAGAAACATTGGTTTCAGTGTCTAATAATACTTAATTTTGACTCCTTGTATATATAAATCTTTAAAAGGTCTAGAATCAGTAACTTTCTGAACCCAAAAAGCAACATCACTAGAGCCAAATCCAGAGTCACCTCTAGGCAGGTTAGTTAAAGTTTTACCTGCTTTGTGATAAGGCAAGAGCAGCAACTGGGCTATTCTCTGCACTGTTTTGCCAGGGGGAGCAACAAACACCTGGATTTCTCCTGTATAATCCAAATCCACCACTCCAGGAATAATGGAAACTCCTTGTGAAGACTAGGAACTTCTACTCAATATAATGCTCACTATTACTTCTGGGAGAGGGCCCTTTACTCCCATAGGAATTGGGGTTACCGGAATGTCCAGAGTTAATATTGTGGTGGTGGAGGAACACAAGTCCAGTTCTGTATTCCCAGGGGTGGCTTGGATGAGTTCTGCGATGGAGCAGAAGGAATGAACGAGTTTATGGTGGTGGCTGCTCCTATTGTTATCTGGGGCTGGGGTTGGCCCCTCTGAAGTTTTCCCTGAGCTGGGGTGGCTTGCTGTTGAATTAAAGGAGCGCCGTTTTTATGAAATTTAGATCAACACTTTTTTGCCCAGTGGTAAGCCTTCTGATATCTGGGAAACAAATTTTTTGGTCGAGCAGCCCCAGTAGGTAGCGCTAGTGGAGTTTAAGAACCAGCCCCCTTTTGTTTAGCCGGATAGTTTTTGCCAATGTGTTTGACTTGACCACAATTAAAGCAAGACTGTAATGAGATATCATTTTGCTTATTACTTATAAACTTATGCTTATATTACTTATATATAGCTTATATTGCTTATATATTGCTTATATATATATTGCTTATATTACTTACTTTACCTATATTACTTATATATTACTTATATACTTTTGCTTATATTACTTATATTACTCATATTACTTATATATTTTTGCTTATTATTGCTTGAGCTCCCTGCATTCCTATAAGAAAAGGAAAAGTGTAACTAAGTTCAGGCTTTATTTCAGTATTCTCAACTTTTAAAGGAAAACCTTAGAAAGAGGTGCAGTAACATTATTAGGATATTTCTGCTCATGATATTTTACCATTTTGTCCTCCAATTCAGCCTCATTTTGTGAAGATAACTTGTCATCATGTAAAGGTGGTGCCAAAGCAGCAGCGAAAAGGAAAGTTTCCTCCTCATCATCATTGTTAGTGGCCTTTTTGGAAGGAAATTTCTCATAATCATGCTGTGGATTTAAAGCATTTTTAATTAACATTGTTCCTGCACAAAATGTAGAAAACGAGCTAGATTAGAAGAAGAAACTTTAGCTTCATGCTTAGGGAGAGTATTCATTAAGATACTGATGAACATTTTACGTTCCTTAGATTCACTCTGGCCCATGATTAGATCATGGCTCTGGCTTCACAAAAACTTTGCTTACCTGTCCTCGCTCTGCCTGTCTCTACAGAGGGGTCTGCAGCACCCTGGGTAAGAGCCTAGTCACCCTGAAACAAGAAAAAAGCTTACCTTTCCAGGGCCCCACGTTCGGGTGCCAGTTGCGGGAGGCCAGCCCCTGCAAAGAGATTTAGGGGGTCACTTGGGAGGTGTGGCAGCATCGGCAATTCCATAGGGATAGATATTAAAAGAAAGAAAGAAAGAGGTGAGAAAGAAAGAGACTGAACTCTGTCTAGTGCAGAAGCCATTTAATGGGACAAACAGTAAACATTTTATCCTAAATTTTCACAGGTTAAATGACAAGACTTTCATGTGAACACAAAGCCAGGTGGATGAGGGGCATCCCCCACCCACCAGACGTTTCCTCAGGCATGAGGAAGGGCAATAAAAGGTTTAATGGGACAAACAGTAAACCTTTTATCCCAGATTTTCACAGGTTAAATCACAAGACTTTCATGTGAACACAAAGCCAGGTGGATGAGGGGCATCCCCCACCTACCAGGCATTTCCTCAGGCATGAGGAAGGGCAATCCCAATCAAATCACAAGACATTTACATGAACACAAAGCCAGGTGGGTGAGGGGGGTCCCCCACCCACCAGCTGTTTCCTCAAGCATGAGGAAGGGCAATCCCAAAATTATCTCACTGTTCCTCATGTTTGGTTAATATTTCTCAAAAGCAATACAACAATTTCTAACATCATAATATTTCAATGATCAATAACTTTTAAAACTTATGCATACACAACACCTAATGACTAACTTAAATCTTAATTCCTTTCTATTTTATGCTAATTTTACCTACACTATAGAAACTCTGAATTATAGCCCAATCCAGTTCCTAAAGAATGTGGCCCCGTCAAAAGATCATGCTGGGTCATTTCTAGGAACAATTGATTGCAATCTCTTAACAAAATGGCTGTTCTAAAATCCTATATATCAATCTTAATTTTTATAAAAGTTTCTAATTCCTAATCCTAATATATAAAGTTGATCATCAGCAATAAAGCTTCTAAAAATAAAACCCAAATATAAACTGTAAATTGTACTAAGGCCAAAACCACAATAGTAGAAAATGGGAACATTGAAATTTCTAAAGTTAGCTGTATTCTTATTAAACCTCAAAATATCATGATTGATCATGCTTGAACTAACATAATTCCCTGATGTT
>NW_007258387.1:1121-3199 GCF_000164805.1 Carlito syrichta | reverse complement strand
GGGGGCCAGCCCCTGCAGATATTGGGATCCCTGGTAGGAAAGATGGTGTCAGCGATTAAACTGAGGATAGATATTAGAAGAAAGAAAGAAAGAGACTGAACTCTGTCTAGTGCAGAAGTCATTTAATGGGAGAAACTGTAAGCCTTTTATCCAAACTTTCACGAGTTAAATCACAAGACTTTCACGTGAACACAAAGCCAGGTGGATGAGGGGCGTCCCCCACCCACCAGGTGTTTCCTCAAGCATGAGGAATGACAATCCCAAAACTATCTCACTGTTCCTTATGCTTGGTTAATGTTCCTCAAAAGCAATACAACAATTCTAACTTCATAATATTCTAATAATCAATAACTTCTAAAGCTTATGCATACACAACACCTAATGACTAACTTAAATCCTAATACTTTTCCATTCTATGCTAATTCTACCTACACTGTAGAAACTCTTAATTATAGCTCAAACCAGTTCCTAAAGAATGTGGCCCAGTCGAAAGATCATGCTGGGCTGTTTCTAGGAAGAATTGATTACAATCTCTTAACAAAATGGCTATTCTAAAATCCTATATATCTATCTTAACTTCTATAAAATTTCTAATTCCTAATCCTAAGATATAAAGCTGATCATCAGCAATAAACTTTCTAAAAATAAAACCCAAATATAAACTGTAAATTGTACTAAGGCCAAAACTGCAATTAGTAGAAAATGGAAACAATAAAATTTCTAAAGTTAGCTGTATTCTTATTAAACCTCAAAATATCATGTTTGATCATGCTTGAACTAACATAATTCCCTGATGTTAGCATGACCTATTTTATAACACTTTTTATGAATAAAATAAATTTAATTTCTATAATAAGTAGAAAACCCCTACACTAACTGTATCTAAAACTGGTTTAAAAGAATGTAACCCAGTCCAAAGTACACACTGGGCCCTTAGGAATGTGGCCCAGTCCAAAGTTTGTGCTGGGCCATTTCTGGTAACTCTAGATAATCATCTATACCATCTAAAGCTGAAAACAGCTCTCCATATGTATATACTAATTCTACAAATATACTTTTAAATCTTATAAAGAAGCTTGTACCAAATAGAAGGCTCCCAAATGTGACCTGAGTTTGAATTATATCTAATACCCAAGCCAAAACTGCAGTTCATGGGAAACAGGAACAATGAATTTCTAGAGTGAGCCATGCCTGTCACAGTCACAGAGCCTTCCGCTTAGGATTGCAGAGATCCTTTTGGCTAAAATGAAAAAGGGAGGAGGGAATGGGGTCAACAGCTCCCGAATGCATCCTAGTGGTCTTGGGGTCCACAGCTCACCTTGATCCCTAACGTTCAAGTGGGCCTCCATGGCTGGCTCCCAACATCTCCACCTTATTTATTTTATTGGCATGAAACTATGAAACATGGTGTTGAGCTGAGAAATACTTCTCTTCAGCACTCTGCAAAATTCCTTCTAATGGGATGTGCTAAATAACAAAAAAGGGAAGAGGAAATGGGCCAACAGCTCCTGAACACATCCTAGTGGTCTCAGGGTTCACAGCCCACCTTGATCCCTAATGTTCAGGTGGCCCTCCGTGGCCGGCTCCCAACATAATGGTTCATGTATTTTAACTTATTTGCAGAAGTTGAGAACTCCTTCACCTCCAAATTACATTACAAACAATAAAGATGAGAAATATTTATTAGTACAAATGATGTTTAGTAATTCTTGGTTGCTTTTTCTTTTGTAAAGGATCTTGCTGGAGATATGACATAACTCTAATCAATTGTGGCCTTTTAGGCATTTATTTTTGTGCCTATTCTAGAACGGGAGTAATAAAGACAGGCAAAATAGTATCCCCAATTAAGGTAATCATACTTAATCACAAGATGCATAAATTTATGTCTAAACTACATGAGCCTCGAAGCTACTTCCTGGAAATTACACATTTCTCATTCAAAATTGAGGGCAAATATGTTTAAAGATTTTTGCCTAGACACATTTTGCTCTGATTTGATTTTAATAGAACAAGTCTGGCAAGAATAAGGCCATGGTATTCTGCCAGTTCATGTAACGGTTTCTGACAGTGAACAGGAT
>NW_007258387.1:0-681 GCF_000164805.1 Carlito syrichta | reverse complement strand
TCCAAAATAAACCATTCATGCCAAGTGTGACAAATTCAGTTGTAATCAAGCTCATTAAATTGCTAATATTTTAAACAGAGTTTAATAGATGCTTGAACTGACATTTTTAAAAGTTCACTATTAGTTAATTTTAAGTTAATGAACTCTACTAAAAAATTCTATTGTCGCTGATCCCATTTAAATCTTTATTAGCAATTATTGTTCAGACTGACTTACCCACCACACTTCTCAGTGGTATGACCTTGGGCATGTTGTTTCACTTTTTGCACCTCACATTTCTCAAAAGTAAATTAATAGAGATGATGGCATTCTTAAAATGGTAATTTTGAGTAGTAAATAAAACCAAATAATGAATGTAAAGTGCTCTGCACAGTGTCAAAATATGTACTCAAGTAATTTGATGATGATGAAAGGTATACTTGCTTGAATACCCTATTATTAAACTTTTCAGGTAATTATTTGGTTCCACACTTGCAATATTGTGAAATTAAGAAAGAAAGGCAAAGAAGCAGATGAACATAATATAAACAAAGAAAAGTTTTTCTCCAAGCTTGTCTATGGTTTTTGTTGCTGCCTAGGCTAAGAATAAGAAGCAGGGTAGGTGGAGTGGGGCTCAAGTTAAGGACTAAGAGGCAGGGTGGATGGTTCTATCAAGAGCCTAATATATTCAAAGCAAGCTCC
>NW_007258386.1:735174-737713 GCF_000164805.1 Carlito syrichta | reverse complement strand
GTTCCGAGTAGCCGGAATTACAGGCACGTGCTACCATGCCCGGCTGATTTTTTTGATTTATTGTAGAGATGAGGTCTCGCTGCCCAGGCGGGTCTCGACCCCGCGGGCTCAGGGAATTCACTCACTTCAGCCTCCGAAAGGCGCGGGATTACAGGCTGAGCCACTGAGCCCGGCTGGTAATTCTTTTTTCTTCTGTCTCTGCTCCTTGATACCTCTTGCCCCCAATTATCCTTTATTTCTAGAACTCAGAATATTAAGAATCATAAACTTATGTGCCTTAGAATCAAAACCTTAATTTGATTTTATGTATTGTTTCTCTAGGGAAATTGGTTCTCACCTCATTCTTGAAATAGTTTTCCTTGAACTTTGGAGTCCTTGTGGTAATGTGATTGGCTATGTTGGTTGCTGATTCTGTGTTCAGATTTTTTTCATGGGTAAATTTATGTTCATTCGTTTTCCTTTCTTATTCACTAAATTACAGAGAGACAGGAGTAATAAAACATTTGCTGTCAGAGGACAGGGTCTGACCTGTTTGTTTGTTACTGTTCTATCTACCTTTTATTTCTAGACATGAATTGCTTTTGCTTATTTTTTGTCAGGGTTTTACTCCGTTGCCCAGGCTGGAGTGCAGTGGCATGATCACAGTCACCTCACTGCAGCTTCGACTTCCTGGGCTGCTGAAGCTGTCCTCCAGCCTCAGCTTCCTGAGTAGCTGGGACTACAGGCATGTGCCACGATGCCTGACTATTTTTTTTTTTTGTTTTTCACCTGAAAATTTATCTGTTGAGATAATCACTTTAATAATTGGACATATTTCCTTAGAACCTTTTCCTTCTATGTGTCTACATTTTCACTTTGAATTTCTGTCTAATATATGTCTACATTGCTTTATAAAGACTTGGTAGCCCAATTTTCTATGTTATTAAAGATCTTTGTAAAGATAATCTTTTTTTTTTTTGAGTTGGAGTCTTACTCTGTCGCCCAGACTGGAGTGCAGTGGTTGCTCCCAGCCACCGCAGCCTCGACCTGGTGGGGTCCGGCGATCCTTCTGCCACAGCCTTCCGAATTGCTGGAACTACAGGCGCATACTACCACGCCCGGCTGATTTTTGATTTTATTGTAGAGATGAGGTCTCGCCAAGTTGCCCAGGCGGGTCTTGAACCCATGCGCTCAGGCAATTCACTCACCTCAGCCTCCCAAGGCGCGGGATTAGAGGCTGAGCCATTGAGCCCGACTGTAAAGATAATCTTTAATGGCTGCATAATGTTGTATCATATGGGCAGGTTTTGATTTACTTAGTTTTCCTCTGTTGCTGCATATAGAAATTGTTTTTCTTTTTTGGCTATTTTATGCATAAGACTTAATATTTCATATTTTCTTTATGATAGAGTCCCTCTTTTTTATGTAACAGCTTTTTTGTGCTATAATTTCGTACCATAAAATTCACCCTTTCAGGGGTTTTTGGTGTATTCACAGAGTTGCTCCACTGTCACCACAAACATTTTCATCACTCCAGAAGAAACCCTGTACTTACTAGTAGTCATTTTTCTTTTCCCTCTAGCTCCTGGCAACCACTAAACTACTTTCTATCTCTGTGGATTTGCCTCTTCTTTCCCTTGGTATAATGTTTTCAAGGTTCATCATCTTACAGCATATATCACTATTTTGTTTTTATGGCCACATAATATTCCATTGTATGGATATACCACATCCTTATCCATTCATTAATTGATGGACATTTGAGTTGGTTTCACTTTTTAGCTATTATGAATAATGCTACCATGAACATTTGTATGCAAGCTTTTGTGTGGGCATATGTTTTCATTTCTCTTTATTATATACCTAGGAGTGAAGGTGCTAGGTTGTGTGGTTACTCTATGTTTAACCTTTAGAGGAACTGCCAGCCTGTTTTCCAAAGTGACTGCACCATTCTATACTCCCACAAGTAATGTTTAAAGACTTTAATTTCTCCATTGAGAATCCATATGATGGATTCTTTTTTTTGGTTGGATTCTTACTCTGTTGCCCAGACTGGAATGCAGTAGCATGCTCACAGTCACTGCAGTCATGACCTGCTGGACTCATGCAATCCTTTCATCCCAGCCTTCTAAGTAGCTGGAACTACTAGTGTGTGCCACCACTCCCAGCAAATTTTTTGATTTATTGTAGAGACAAGGTCTCACCATGTAGCCCAGGCTAGTCTCAAACCCGTGGGCTCAGGCAATCCTCTCACCTCTGCCTCCCAAAATGCTGGGATGAGACCCTGTGCCTGACTATGATGGATTCTTAAATATATATTTAATTACTGAGGTTAAAAGTTGTATAAGTTGTTTTTTTGTTTTTTTTTTTTTAGTTGGAGTCTCAACTCTGTTGCGCAGACTGGAGTACAGTGGCGTACTCCTGGCCACTGCAGCCTCGATCTGCTGGGCTCCGACGATCCTTCCGCCACAGCCTTCCAAGTAGCCGGAACTATAGGCGTGTGCTACCACGCCCGGCTAATTTTTGATTTATTGTAGAGATGACGTCTCGCCAAGTTGCC
>NW_007258386.1:727063-735010 GCF_000164805.1 Carlito syrichta | reverse complement strand
GACCACTGCACTCCAGTCTGGGTGACACAGTGAGACTCCAACTCAAAAAAAAAAAAAAGACGTTTCATACATTTTTGCAAAGTTGCTTACTGGGAGGAGTGCATTCTCAAAGCCCACCTCGTATTTAAATTTTATTACTAAAAATAATTTTATTAAAATTACTAGTTTAATTGTTTTAAAAGTGGTGTGATCTTGTTGTTTTAATCACATTTAATTTTCTTAAACTATAATATCAGTATTGTGAAGTCAAATACTTAATAATTAAAGGTAAGTTTGGATCACTCAGAATGGGTTCTCGATAGCCAGTTGTTTAGTATTCAACCAATTTAGCAGGGACCACTTTAGCAGGTGGATATATTTTAAGAATGAATGTCAGAGGGTACCTAGACAGCTGTTCTTTAGCAGACTGAAATAGGATAACATTAATAATAGGGACAACCGGGCGCGGTGGCTCATACTTGTAATCTCAGCACTTTGGGAGATGGAAGCGAGAGAATTGCTTGAGACCACGGGTTTGAGACCAGCCTGTGTAACATGGCGAGAGCTTGTCTCTACAATTAGAAAAAAAAATTAACTGGGCAGTGCACGCCTATAGTTCTAGCTACTTGGAAAGCTAAAGCGGAAGGATTGCCTGAGCCCAGCAGGTTGAGGCTGCAGTGGCTGTGTGAGCATGCCATGCACTCCAGCCTGGGTGACAGAGTGAGACTCTTGACTCAAAATAATAATAATAATAATAATAATGGGACAAAAGAACTGTATATGCTCAATATAGGTTAGATTTGCTGAGATGTGTCAGAGGCAAACCAGTCAACTTAGTTCATCAGTAAGGGACAGGAATGGCTTTCAACAATGGGATGGTCTAAGAATCTGAGGTAGATGGCCAAAATTAACTAACTTTGCAATTACCCATGGCAGACAACTATAGTATGGCAGTAATAGCACTGGACAAAGTGTCAGAAGCCCGGAGTTCAGGTCCCAACTTCACCACATGATGGTTGTGAGATCTGAGGGAGCTCAGTCAGTTTCTTAAAAAATTAGAGTCATGATAATACATTGTGAGGGTTGTGAGGATTAAGGGCATTGTGATGGGAATAGGTGAACTTCAAAATGTTAGTAAGATAGTGCCTAGTGATTTAAATAAAAGAATAATTTTTTTGTGTATATATGGAATTGGTGTATTGGTATTTTCAATGGAAATTTCATTGTCTATAAGTTTCACTGAGTCATGTGTATGGTAAAAGACTGTGAAATACGAAGCTCATAGACTCATGGAACCACTTTGAGGCCTAAAATAATTCTTTCTCTCTGAGGTCATTATATACAAGTTTGTAGTAGAGTGAAGATTTGAACTTTAATCCTTAGCATTCTTTCTTTGTTCAACTTAATACCGCAGATATTTATTTACCTTCTAGGTGCGTGGGATTATGATGAGTGCTGCAACCAGTTTTTAAAAAGTAGAATAGAAAAAAATGATACATAGTGACGTCTAGTAAAAATGTCATGATACAGACTGTCTTTTTTTTTTGAGTTGGAGTCTCACTTAATCGCCCAGACCAGAGTGCAGTGACACACTCATGGCCACCGCAGCCTCGATCTGCTTGGCTAAGGCGACCTTCTGCCTCAGCCTTCTGAGTAGTTGGAGGTATAGGTGTGTGCTATCACGCCTGGCTAATTTTTTGATTTATTGTAGAAATGAGGTCTCGCCAAGTTGCTCAGGCTGGTCTTGAACCCCTGGACTCAGGCAGTCCTCTCACCTCGGCCTCCCAAAGTACTGGGATTACAGGCTTGAGCCACTGCGCCTGGCTGGACTGTCAATACTATACATATTGTGCAGCAATGTGAATGACTAAGTGGGTTTAAATTAATGCCTTAAAGAGCTGGGTGCGGTGGTGCATACGTGTGCAGTTCCAGGTTCTTGAGGCTATGGCAGGAGGATCACTTGAGTCCAGGAGTTTGAGTCCAGCCTGGGCAACATTGGGAAACCATGTCCCTTTTTCGTTTTTTTTTTTTTTATTCAGAGTCTTACTCTGTTAACCAGGCTGGAGTGGAGTGGCACGCTCATGGCCACTGTAGCCATGACCCGCTGGGTTCAGGCAGTCCTTCCGTTGCTCAGCCTTCCAAGTAGCTGGAACTGTAGGCATGCACCAGCTAATTTTTTTATGTATGGAGTATGCCAGAGTCTCATTCTGTCTCCCAGGCTGGAGGGCAGTGAAACGCTCACGGCCTCCACAGTCTTGACTTGCTGGGCTTAGGCAATCCTTCTGCCTTAGTCTTCCAAGTAGCTGGAACTGCTGGCAATTGCCACCACACCAGGCTAATTTTTCTTGATTTGTTGTAGAGATGAGGTCTCACCAAGTTGCCCAGGCTGGTCTCGAACTTGTGGGCTCAGGCAATCCTCTCACGTCAGCCTCCCAAAGTGCTGGGATTACATGCCTGAGCCACTGTGCCTGGTTGTATGTAATTTTTTTTTTTTTTTGAGTTGGCGTCTCACTCTGTTACCCAGGCTGGAATACAGTGGCATGGTGATGGCCACTGTACTCTCGACCTACTGGGCTCAGGCAATTCTTTTGCTTCATCCTTCCAAGTAACTGGAACTACAGGCGTGCACCACAGTCTGGCTAATTTTTTGATTTATTGTAGAGACGAGGTCTCACCAAGTTGCCCAGGCTGGTCTCGAACTTGTGGGCTCAGGCAATCCTCTCACGTCAGCCTCCCAAAGTGCTGGGATTACATGCCTGAGCCACTGTGCCTGGTTGTATGTAATTTTTTTTTTTTTTTGAGTTGGCGTCTCACTCTGTTACCCAGGCTGGAATACAGTGGCATGGTGATGGCCACTGTACTCTCGACCTACTGGGCTCAGGCAATTCTTTTGCCTCATCCTTCCAAGTAACTGGAACTACAGGCGTGCACCACAGTCTGGCTAATTTTTTGATTTATTGTAGAGACGAGGTCTCACCAAGTTGCCCAGGCTGGTCTCGAACCCCTGGACTCAGGCAGTCCTTTTGCCTCAGCCTCCCAAAGTGCTGAGATTACAGGCTTGAGCCACCGCGCCTGGCCCAGTTATATTTTACATTGTTTTACACACAGTTAGCCATTGGGAAGTGCTCAACAAGCTCTGTGTCCTCTTGACCAGTCTGTGCATCTTGTGATATGACATGTTTATCATTGTGCTGCTGTGAACCCCAAATGTCCTCTGAGTGATCCTGGAGGGTCCTTTAGAATACTTGTGGCTTTCTTCCTTTGATTCTGATCATTTGTTAGATCTAGGATGAAGTTCAGAATCTGAATTTTTAAAAAATAGCTGTATTGAAATACAATTTACATACCATACAATTCAGCCATTTAAATTAATACAGTTCAGTGGTTTTTAGTATTTTCACAGAGCTGTGCATCCATCACCACAGTTTTAGAACATTTTCATGCTGGGCTCGGTGGCTCAGCCTGTAATCCCAGCACTTTGGGAGGCCGAGGCGAGAGGATTGCCTGAGTCCGCGGGTTCTAGATCAGCTGGGCCACTTGGCGAGACCTCATCTGTACAATAAAGCAGAAATTAGTTGGGCGTGGTAGTGTGCTCCTGTAATTCCAGCTACTTGAAAGACTGAGGCAAAAGGATCGCCAGAACCCTGCAGGTTGACACTGGGGTGGCTGTGAGCGTGCCACTGCACTCCAGCCTGGGTGACAGAGTGAGACTCCGACTCAAAAAAAAAATTTTTCATTACTTCCCCCAAAAACCCTGTCCCACTTAGCTATCATCCCATCTATTCCCTCCATCTCCTGGCACTCCCAACCCCCAAATTTTCATGGTCTAAGTAGTATTCTCAGTGGCAGGAAGATTAGCGGGGATGGGGAAGGGTGTAATTGTGATTTTGCCCTTTAGGTGACATTAGACAATATCTAGAAACAATTTTCATTGTCACAACTGGGAAGGTGCTATTGGCATCTTGTGAGTAGAGGCCAGAGATGCTGGTAAACATCTTACACTGCAGAGGACAACCTCTCAACAAAGAATTATCTAGTCTAAAATGTCAGTAGTAAAGGAGTTAAGAAACTTTAGTCTGGAAGAGAATTAGATTAAATAATTACAGGATCAAAATTTGAGCCCTTGTGTTGGCAATAGGATATCATGTTACATGGTAGATTTATAATTTATAAAAAAACCTTGAACGTATTGGGGATACACAGATGAGTAGAAAAGAGAACTTTAGGTTTCTATGGCACTCGGGTCTAGCTTAATACGACAGAATATGGTGGGCTCACTGAGAGCAGTGAACTCTAGTCCAGAGCCTGATTTGGGACATATTTGTTGAATGAACAAAACATGTAGTGGTAATTTGAACTAAAAGGGTTGTGACTTATTTCATAGTTGATGAACTCTAGATTGATGAACTCTGAACGCTACCACGCTCGGCTAATTTATACTTCACATGACTGTATTGACTGTTCCCTCCTTTAATTCCCCTAGTTGGAAAATCAATTATCACAAAAAAAGAATGTACACAGGAGTCTGATTTTATAGTTTATTTCAAAGAAATCATTTTAAAGGAAATAATTTAAAAAGTCTCATTAGTCCTGTAAGGAAATTAAAGATTGGTCATGGTTTGATTCACTTGCAGAGGAAAAAGGTGAGAGAGTGCATGTGTATGTGTGTGCCTGCGTGTATTTTAAAATTGAATGCTGCCAGGTGCAGTGGCTCAAGCCTGTAATCCCAGCACTTTGGGAGACCGAGGTGAGAGGACTGCCTGAGCTCAGGGTTTCAAGACCACCTTGGGCATCTTAGCAAGATCTCATCTCTGTAATAAATCAAAAAACTAGGCAGGCAATATTTATGCCATATTTTATATATATAATGTATAAAAATTATATATATGTGTATAAAAATTATATATATATATATTTTTTGAATTGGAGTTTCACTCTGTCGCCCAGACTGGAGTGCAGTGGCCGTTCCCGGCCACCGCAGCCTCTGGACCTGCTGGGCTCCGGCGATCCTTCCGCCTCAGCCTTCCAAGTAGCTGGAGCTACAGGCGTGTGCTACCATGCCCGGCTGATTTTTGATTTATTGTAGAGATGAGGTCTCACCAAGTTGCCCAGGTGGGTCTCGAACCCACGGGTTCAGGCACTCCACTCACCTTAACCTCCCAAGGCGCGTGATTACAGGCTGAGCCACCGAGCCCGGTTTATACCATATTATATTAAGAGGTATGAGGAATTAAAGAAAGGTAAGAGTCATCATTCCTTTAAAATTTATGTTATTGAAAAAAATCATATGTAATTTGTGGATACAGTAAAAAATTTTTTTTTTGAGTTGGAGTCTCACTCAGTCGCCCAGACTGGAGTGCAGTGGCCGCTCCCGGCCACCGCAGCCTCGACCTGCTGGGCTCCGGCCATCCTTCCGGCTCAGCCTTCCGAGTAGCCGTAATTACAGGCATGCACTAGCATGCCCGGCTGATTTTTTTGATTTATTGTAGAGATGAGGTCTCGCTGCCCAGGCGAGTCTTGAACCCACGGGCTCAGGCAATCCACTCACCTCAGCCTCCCAAAGGCGTGGGATTACAGACTGAGCCACCGAGCCCGGCTTACAATTTTTTATTGTAGGGAAAATATAGTGATTTACAGTTAAACTCGCTTTAAAAATCTTAACAAATATGAAGCTTTCTAATATTTTCTAAAATTTTTCTAAAATAAAATACATGTTAGAATCCTTTTTGTTTGTTTGTTTTTAAGTTGGAGTCTCACACTGTCGTGCAGACTGGAGCGCTGTGGCATGCTCATGGCCACCCCAGCATCAACCTCCTGGGATCCGGTGATCCTTCTGCCTCAGCCTTCCAAGGAGTAGCCAGAAGTACAGGCACGTGCTGCCAGGCCCAGCTAATTTTTTATTTATTGTAAAGATGAGGTCTCACCAAGTTGTCTGGGCTGGTCTTGAACTCCTGGGCTCAGACAATCCATTCACCTCGGCCTCCAAAGTGCTGGGATTACAGCCTAAGCCACCAAGCCCAGCCAGAATGTTTTTTTTTTAAGTTTATGAGGTTGGGTGTGGTGACTCATGCCTGTAATCTCAGTATTTTGGGAGGCCAAGGAGGGAGTATCGCTTGAGGCCAGGAATTCAAGACCAGCTTGGGTGATACCAACTCTACCCTAAAAAAAAAAAAAATTAGCCAGGTATAGTGGTACGTGCCTAGTCCCAGCTACTTGGGAGACTGAAGCAGGAGGGCTGCTCTTTTTTTTTTTTTTTTTTTTTGAGTCAGAGTCTCATTTTGTCGCCCAGGCTGGAATGCAATCTCTCCCTGCTGGGCTCCGGCTATCCTTCCTCCTCACCCTTCCAAGGAACCGGAACTACAGGCACATGCCACCACGCCTGTCTAATTTTTGATGTTTGTAGAGACAGATCTCGCCAAGTTTCCCGGGTGGGTCTTGAGCCTCCCAAAGTGTTGAGATTACAGGCTGAGCCAATGAGCCTGGCCGGGAGGGCTGCTTAAGCCTATAAGTTTGAGGCTGCAGTGAGCCAAGATCATGCCACTGCATTCCAGACTGGGGGACAGAAGGAGACCCTGCCTTAAAAAAAAAACAAAAACGGTAAGCCGGGCTCAGCTCGGTAATCCTGCGCTTTGGGAGACTGAGGTGAGTGGATTGCCTGAGCCCGCGGGTTCAAGACCCGCCTGGACAGCTTGGTGAGACCTCCTCTCTACAATAAATCAAAAAATTAGCCGGGTGTGGTAGCACATGCCTGTAGTTCCAGCTACTTGGAAGGCTGAGATGGAAGGATCGCCGGAGCCCAGCAGGTCAAGGCTGCGGTGGCCGGGAGCGGCCACTGCACTTCAGTCTGGATGATGGAGTGAGACTCCGACTCAAAAAAAAAAAAAAAAGATAAATTGAGACAAACAACACCGATAAAAACAAAAAAGGTAAATTGAGACAAACAACCTCCGGTCTCCCAAAGTGCTGGGATTACAGGCTTGAGCCACCACCATACCCTGCCTATTTTTTAACTTTTTATTTGGAAATGATTGTGGATTCAGGAAGTTGAAGGTAGTTTGGAGAGTCCTGGTACTCTTTACCCAGCTTCCTCAAATAGAAGCATCCTGTATAGCTTTACTATATTTTCAAAACCAGAGAATTGATGATGGTACCTACATATTGACTTCAGACATTGTTTGAACTATTTTTTTTGGGTTTTTTTGAGTCAGAGTCTCACTCTGTCACACAGGCTAGAGTGCAATGAAATGCTGCATGCTGCTCAGTGCCATGGCGGCCTTGTCCAGCTGAGCTCAGGCGATCCTTCCACCTCAGCCTTCCAAGTAGCTGGAACCACAAGCATGCATCTCCACACTTGGCTAATTTTTTTATTTATTGTAGGGATGAGATCTCGCCAAGTTGCTCAGGCTGGTCTCGAACCCTTGATCTCAGGCAATCCTCTTGCCTCTGTCTCCCAAAGTGCTTGGATTACAGACAGGAGCCACTGTGCCCGGTCTGAGTGTTTTTTATTAAATAAAATATCTCCGGACTTGTACCCTACAATTTTAAAATAAAAAAGTTAAAAAAAAAAGAAATATCCTCTGTGTATACGTGATTTTGCATAAAAGGAATTTGCATTTAGGAAGTGATTATTGTATCGTAAGTGTGATATCTTTTTTTGGGTAACATCTGGCCATCATTTTGGACAGTAAATATAGACTGGAATATGGAATCACTACTTGGAAGGCTGAAGGAAGGATCGCTGGAGCCCAGAAGATGGACAGTGGGGTGGCCGTGAGCGTGCGTGCCACTACACTCCAACCTGGGCTCAGGAGTGACTCCAACTCAAAAAAAAAAAATTAGATGTTACCAAATACATACACGACTTTTTCTTTCTTTTTTTTTGAGTTGGAGTCTCACTCTCACCCAGATTGGAGTGCCGTGGCCGCTCCCGGCCACCACAGCCTCAACCTGCTGGGCTCCGGCGATCCT
>NW_007258386.1:724922-727043 GCF_000164805.1 Carlito syrichta | reverse complement strand
TTGTAGAGATGAGGTCTCACCAAGTTGCCCAGGCGGGTCTGGAACCCGTGGGCTCAGGCAGTCCTCTCGCCTCAGCCTCCCAAAGTGCTGGGATTATAGGCTGAGCCACCGAGCCCGGCTCGTACACGACTTTTAGTGGTTAAGTATGGTTAGGCAGTGCAGCATCCAAAGCAAATACGTGAGATTGTAATACAAGGAAGGTGATGGCTTAGTCCATTGTCTGTGTGTTTCTTATGTTGGTGTAATGGGAGATTCGTTATCAGTGTGCTTCATGATCAGGTTACAGCATCGGGAGCAGCTCTACAACCTGTTTTAGATTCAGAGTTAATATTATCTGCTCTTTTCATTGTTCTTGTCATTTTGTCTTCTCTTTTTATCTTTTATACTTTATTTATTTATTTTTTTAATTTGGAGTCTAACTCTGTCACCCAGGCTGGACTGCAGTGGCACGCTCACAGCCACCACAGTCTCGACTTGCTGGGCTCAGGTGATTTTTTTGCCTCAGCCTTTCTTTTTTTGAGTTGGAGTCTCACTCTGTCGCCCAGACTGGAGTACAGTGGCCGCTCCTGGCCAACACAGCCTCGACCTGCTGGGCTCTGGCGATCCTTCCGCCTCAGCCTTCCAAGTAGCTGGAATTACAGGCATGCGCTACCACGCCCGGCTGATTTTTTGATTTATTGTAGAGATGAGGTCTTGCTGCCCAGGCGGGTCTTGAACCCACGGGCTCAGGCAATCCACTCACCTCAGCCTCTCAAAGGCGCGGGATTACAAGCTGAGCCACTGAGCCCGGCTTAAAATTTTATTTTAAAGATGTGGGGTACAATTCAGGATTAGGTATGTAAGTGGTCATCATACAGGTAAAGTTGAGACCTCCTTTAGCCCCCACTTTGCCTGGTTTGAGATCAGGTCCCCTTATTTGTGTGTGTGCGTGTGTGTGTGTGTGTGTGTGTGTGTGTGTGTTTATGTTTGTGGTCCCTCTCCCCCTCCCTCTGGCATTATCCTGCTACTGCCAATCCCTCTCTTACTATTATGGTAAATATTCAAGGTCTCCTTATGTGTAAGAACACGTGGTACTCTGTTCTTTGTTTCTGTGATAGATTACTGAGTATGATAGACTCTAAATCCATTCAAGTTGCTGTGAAATCCATGTTTGTCCTTTATGGCTGCGTGATATTCCATTGTGTGTATGTACCACATTTTTTTTAATCCAGTCTAGTTTCAATGGGCAGCATGGTTGGTTCCATGTTTTTGCTATTGTGAATAGTGCTGCAATAAACATGCGTGTGCAGATATCTTTTTTGTAGAATGATTTAAGTTCCTCTGGGTATCTTTCCAGTTAGGGGGATTGCTGGGTTATAAGGAAAGTCAATTTCTAGTTCTTTTAGAAATCACTGCACTGTTTTCCAAAGAGGCTGCACTAGTTTGCATTCCTACCAGCAGTGTAGGAGCGTTCCTTTTTCTCTCCATCCTTGCCAGCATCTGTTGTTGTTTGTTTCATTGATGGCCTTTCTTACTGGTGTTAGGTGGTATCTCAATGTGATTTTGATTTGTATTTCTCTGATGATTAGTGAGGCTGAGCACTTTTTCATGTGTCTGTTGGCTGCCCGTATATCTTCTTTTGAGAAGTGTCTATTCCTGTCTTCTGCTCATTTTTTAATGGGGCAGTTTGTTTTTTTTTCTTTCAGCATGTTTGAATTTCTTGAAGATCCTGGATGTTAGGCCTTTGTCAGATACACAGTTGGCAAATACTTTTTCTCATTTTGTGGGCTGTCTCTCCGTTATCTTGATGGTTTCTTTTGCCTTGCAGAAGCTCTTCTTTGATGAGGTCCCACTTGTCTATCTTATCTCTTATGGCATGGGCACTTGAGGTTTTGATCAGGAATTGTTTGCCAGTTCCAATTTCCATATGGGTGTCTCCTGCATTTTCTAAGTTTCTTACAGTTTGAGATTTTACCTTTAGGTCTTTGATCCATTTAGAGTTGATTTTTTTTTGTATGATGATAGGAAAGGGTCCTGTTTCAATCTTCTGCATGTGGTCAGCCAGTTTTCCCAGCACCATTTTGTTTTTTCTTTTTCTTTTTTGAGTTGGAGTCTCACTCTGTCACCCAGACTGGAGTGCAG
>NW_007258386.1:721215-724132 GCF_000164805.1 Carlito syrichta | reverse complement strand
GTGGCACATGCCTGTAGTTCCAGCTACTTGGAAGGCTAAGGCAGAAGGATTGCCTGAGCCTGGCAGGTCGAGGCTGTGGTGGCCATGAGTGTGCCACTGCACTCCAGCCCTGGGCAATAGTGAGACTCTTGACTCAAAAAAAAAAAAAGTGAGTGCAGTGAAAATCAGCAATGAGAACATAACAATACCAAAACACTAATCTTCTTTCCAAGGAATCAGGGTTACTCATTGAGTTAAAAATAAGAATCCATGTGTTGTGTATTGACATTATGTCTACTTGCTATAAGTTGAATTTTGTTTTTCTTTTTTTTTAGTTGGAGTCTCACTCTGTTGCCCAGGCCGGAGTGCAGTGGCACGCTCATAAACACCCCAGGTGATACTTCTGCCTCAGCCTTCCAAGTAGCCAGAGCTACAGGTGCACACTGCCACCATGCCCAGCTAATTTTTTATTTATTGTAGAGACAAAGTCCCTCCAAGTTGCCCAGGCTGGTCTCAAACTCATGGGTTCAGGCAGTCCACTTGCCTTGGCCTCCCAAAGTGTTGGGATTACAGGCTGAAGCTCAGCCTTCAGTTTTCTTTTTTAAGAGTCTGGTGTTCTCAGCTCTTGGACCATTATTTATATTTCCTCAATTTTTCAGTTTCATTTAATCTTTTAGACTGGTAACTGTCTTCTGACTCCTTATAAGTTAAGTAAGTTGGGCCAGGCCACCTAAAACATGAATTCCCTCCTCATCCTCCTGTGTATTTGACACCCTATTAGACACCCAGCTCTGGGCAACTGTAGCTCCCTCCACAGCCCTAAACAGGGACTCTGACTTTGCTCTACCCACTTTACCCTATGTAGTGACTTTAGGCTGAATTGTTTGAAGGGAGACAGATATCATTTTTAGGGAGATAATTCTTTTTTTTTTTTTTTTGAGTTGGAGTCTCACTTTGTCACCCAGACTGGAGTGCAGTGGCCGCTCCTGGCCACCGCAGCCTCGACCTGCTTGGCTCCAGCTATCCTTCTGCCTCAGCTTTCCAAGTAGCTGGAACTACAGGCGTGCGCTACCACGCCCGGCTAATTTTTGATTTATTTTAGAGATGAGGTCTCACCAAGTTGCCCAAGCGGGTCTCGAACCCGCGGGTTCAGGCAATCCACTCACCCTGACCTCCCAAAGTGCTGGAATTACAGACTGTGCCGCCGAGCCAGGCTGGAAGATAATTCTTGTGACCATATGGACAGTTAGATGAGAGACTGTCAGTGAATTCAGTTGAGTTTAAGGTGGGCCAGGCATGGTGGCTTATGCCTGAAAGCCTAGCACTTTGGGAGCCTGAGGTGGGGAGGATGCTTGAGGCCAGCACTTCAAGGCCAACCTAGTGAATATAGTGAATACCATCTCTATCAAGAAATAATAGTAATAAACACATAAATAAAAATTAACTGGGCCTGGTGGCACACAACTTGCAGTTCTAGATACTTGGAAGACTGAGGCAGAACGATCACTTGACCAGGAGTTCAGGGATATCATGAGCTATAATTGCACCACTTCACTCCAGGTTGGGCAAGGCAACAAAGTGAGACCACATATGAAGAAAAAAGAAAGAATCTGGTTCAGAGTCTAGGAGAGGTTTTGAACCAAGGCACATGGGGATGGATGATGAAGACCAAGTGTTCTACAAAAAATGATGGTAACATGATTAATTATGTAGATTATCATTTACTGAACACTTGCTTTGTTCTATAAATAAGCACTTTCCTTGGACTGTCTCATTTAACTCTTTTAACACCTTCATGATTGCAGGTCTGAACATTTTTCATTTTACTTATGAGTAGAGCTGTGATTGGTAGCTCGTGTTTATGAGCCTCATACTTTGGGAGGCTGAGGCAAGAAGTTTGCTTGATCCCAGTAGTTTGAGACCAGCCTGGGCAACAAACAAGACTTTGTCTCTACCAAAAAACCCCACAAAAACTAGCTGAACATAGTGATGCCTGCCTGTAGTCTTAGCTACTCGGGTACTGAGGCAGGAAGATCACTTGAGCCTAGGAGCTTGAGGTTACAGTGAGGTATGATTGCATCACTCCAGCCTGAACAACAGAGCTAGACCCTGTCTCTAAAAAACAAAACATGCTATGCATGGTGACTCACGCCTGTAATCCCAGCTCTTTAGGAGGCAGAGGAGAGGGGATTGCCTGAGCCCATGGGTTGAAGGCCAGCCTGGGCAACATGGTGAGTTGTCTCTACAATTAATCAGAAAAATTAGCTCAGCGTGGTGACACACGCCTGTGGTACCAGCTACTTGAAAGGCTTTGGCAGAAGGATCGCCTAACTCCAGCAGGTCGAGGCTGCTGTGGCTGTGAGCGTGAGGCTGCACTCCAGTCTGGACAACGGAGTGAGACTCTGACTCAAAACAAAACAAAACAAAACCTGAAACAGACAAAAACAGATGATTAAACAATTATGAAGTGATTACATAACTTACCCATGTTTACCTAGTTTGACAGAGGAAAGGTCAAGCAAGCAGTCTGATTCCAGAACCTGTGCTCTTGACCATTATGCTAATTTGGGGGTTTTATTTTTCTAACAGTTAGAGCTGTTTAGCAATTAAAGAGCCACCTTGTGAAGTAATGTGCATCACTTGAAATGCCAAGCTAGAAGTAGATGGTCATCAATATCTACCTCAAGGGTCCATATACACTCTGTGATTAGATGAATTACCTTGAAGGAGACTTTTAAGTGCTGATTTTGTGGCTTGATATACAGGGAGTCCTTGCTTTGTGTGGTTCATGTATGCATAAATTTCACTTATCACAGTTTATTAACCCTTTGCAGGGACTTTGTAAATCTATTCAAATGTCCCCTTTCAGGGGACCTAAAGAGATTGCTGGTGATTAAAGAGAACAAACTTATGCAAGAGCAATTTTTTTTTTTTTTTT
>NW_007258386.1:700421-721195 GCF_000164805.1 Carlito syrichta | reverse complement strand
ACCATGCCCGGCTGATTTTTTGATTTATTGTAGAGATGAGGTCTCGCTGCCCAGGCAGGATTACAGGCTGAGCCACCGAGCCCAGCTAAGAGCAATTTAAAAAAAAAAAGTATGTTTCCTTTAAGTTTTCCTTTCAAATTGCATGAACACGCAAATAAAGAGATGGAATATATACTGAGATATGTAAAAAAAAATCAAGCCGAGCTCGGTGGCTCAGCCTGTAATCCCATCACTTTGGGAGGCTGAGGTGAGTGGATTGCCTGAGCCTGAGGGTTCGAGACCCGCCTGGGCAACTTGGCAAGACCTCATCAATAAAAAAAAAAACTAGCTGGGCGTGGTAGTGCGTGCCTGTAGTTCCAGCTACTTGGAAGGCCAAGGCGGAAGGATCGCCGGAGCCCAGCAGGTCGAGGCTGCGGTGGCTGGGAGCAGCCACTACACTCCAGTCTGGGTGACAGAGTGATACTCTAACTCAAAAAAAAAAAAAAAAAATCGGCTGGCATTACATGGAGAATGTGAAGTGCTTTCACAGTGGTGAAGACACTTCTTTGTAACAGAAAGTGGCAGTAAATAGCATTTGTATAAGAAAGGCAGCTGTGGGTATACCCTTTGTATCATGTGGCATAACTTGAAAAGATAGATAAGCAAGTTACTGTCGCCTTAAAAGAGACTTTCAAAGTTGAAGGCAGATCATTACCACATGTCAGAAAAATATAGGATATAGAATTTTGATTTTTTTGTCATAAATAAGTTCCTCAATGTCCAAAATTATATCACAAGCCAAATGTCAGTAAAGTAATTGGTTTCATTGCTATACTTTTTTTTTTTTTAAGTTGGAGTCTCACTCTGTCAACCAGGCTGGAGTGCAGTGGCATGCTCATGGCTACTGCAGCCTGGACTTGCTGGGCTCAGGTAATCCTTCCGCCTCAGCCTTCCAAGTAGCTAGAACTACAGGCATGATTTATTATAGACACAAGGTCTTGCCATGTTGCCCAGGCTGCTCTTGAACCCGTGGACTCAGGCAATCCTCTTGCCTCTGCCTCCCAAAGTGCTGAGATAGATTACAGATGTGAATCTCTGACCCAACCGCTTATGCTATTTAATATGAAGTGATTTGTTTTTCACTATTTCATTAAAAAGTGCGGTCGAGTTGCTGGTAGTGATCTATGAGATGTCTCCAAGTACTAATAGCAGAGTAACAGCAATTTCCTAATAACATGACTCAAATTTTGCACAGTATATTAATGGTGAATAATTACATAAAGTACAAAATCTAGTGCCAGTGCTTCCATCTACAGATTGCTACATAGGTAACAAGTGTGCATCAAGATACCAGACCATTTCACTTCTTTCAAAGTCTGTGTCTGGTTGCTCTGCATCTATTCTGTTCATGCACAGACAGCAAAGCATGCAATTGTGTTGCCTCATCTCCCAGTGATAACCCAGGTAACTGAAAAGGAGTTGACCAACAAAGATAGAAGTGTAGCAAAGAACGAACAAGTAACAACACTATTGGAAGTGAAATTTAAGTTGGATGTAAATGGAGTCATAGAATAAATAGCTCACTGTAGGAATCTTGATGCTGCCATCATTCAAAAGACTCTGGATATGCAGCCCAAGGAACTTTGTGAAGATGAGCTTATTTGTATAAATGAGGAAAGTGGTTTGGCAAAAAAGATGGAAGATGTCCTAGAGGAAGAAGGGATACTGGTAAGAAATTTCACATTGAAATAAATCTTGAGAGTACTCTGTGACATTGTAAGTACAAAAGGTAAAGTACTGAAAGCTGTTCCAAACTTAGAAAGGAGTGTGACAATTTGCAAAGGCATAGAAACAGTGTCCACACAGTATCATAAATTAGCTGGGCTCAGTGGCTCAGCCTGTAATCCTGCGCTTTGGGAGGCTGAGGTGAGTGAATTGCCTGAGCCTGCGGGTTCGAGACCCGCCGGGACAACTTGGGGAGACCTCATCTCCACGATAAAACAAAAATTAGCCGGGCGTGGTAGCACGCGCCTGTAGTTCCAGCTACTTGGAAGGCCGAGGCGGAAGGATCACCAGAGCCCAGCAGGTCGAGGCTGCACTGGCTGGGAGCATTCCGGTCTGGGTGACAGAGTGAGACTCCAACTCAAAAAAAAAAAAATCATAAGTTATATGATAAGAAGATAAACACTGTTCAAACTACTCCTGATAAGTTTTCTTCACAAGAGAATGAAACACGATAATTTCCAATATTTCTTCCCCTTTTTTTTTGAGTTGGGCATCTACTGTGTTGCCCAGGCTTGAGTGCAGTGGTGTAGTCATGACTGTCTGCAGCCTCAAACTCCTGGACTCAAGTGATCCTTCCTCCTCAGCCTCCTTAGTTGCTGGGACTACAGGTGCATGCCACCTTGCACAACTAATTTTAAAATTTTTTTGTAGAGATGAGGTCTTGTTACGTTGCCTAAACTAGTCTTGAACTCCTGAGTTCAAGCATTCCTCCTGTCTTGGCTTCCCAAAGTGCTAAGATTAAAGGCATGAGTCACCATGCCTGGACATTTTTCAATATATCTAATGTTCTTTAGTGTACTAAATATTAGTATTCCTGTTCTTTTCCTTTTCCTGTGTTATCATAACTGACAGAAAGCTTATGTATTTATTTATTTTTGTAGAGATAAGGTCTTGCTATGTGGTTAAGCCTCATCTCAAACTTCGGGGCTCAAGCAATCTTACCACCTTGGCCTCCTAAAGTGGATTATAGGCATGAGCCATTGCGCCTGGCCTTGACAGTTTAATGTTTCAACAAAAAATTTTAAAGATCATATAACAATTATAATTTTTCTGAGTAATTATGATTGCCTTGCATGCTTTCAGCCTTTATTGTCAGTTTTATGGTTTCACACTAATGTCCAAGATGAGGAGTTTTTGTTTCATTGTTGAAAGCTTCATTTTTCTTCGTTTCTGGTGGCATTCTCTAACCTTTCTTACAGAAGTTTGTATATGCAACTACAACAAAGCATGTTTCTTTTAGCAGACTTTTTTTTTTTTTTTTTTTTTTGTCAGTGTCTCACTGTTGTCCAGGCTGGAGTGCAGTGGCATGCTCACGGCTACCTGCAGCCTCAACCTGCTGGGCTGAGGTGATCCTTCCTCCTCAGCCTTCCAGGTAGCTGGAATTCCAGGAGTGTGCCACCATACCCAGCTAATTTTTTTTATTTATTGTGGAGACGAGGCCTCGCCAGGTTGCCCAGGCTGATCTCAAACTCCTGGGCTCAGGCAAGCCTCTTACTTTGCCCCCCAAAGTGCTGGGATTACAGGCATGAGCCACCATACTCAGCCTATCATAATATTTTAAAGCACTGCCAGGATGTTTTTCAAAGTGACTGTACCATTATGTGTTCCTATTAGCAGTATATGAAGCTTCCAATTCCCTTGACATCTTCTAAAACATACTTGATATTTATTATCTGTCTTTGATTTTGGTCATCCTACTGAGTGTGGTATCTCATTGTGGTTTTTACTTTCATTTTCCTGATGACTAATGTGCTTACTGGCTATTTGTAAATCCTCTTTGGAGAAATGAATGTCTGTTCAGATCCTTTGTCCATTTTTTAATTCATTAATTTTTCTTTTTATCATTGGCTTGCAAGAGTTTTTGGTATTTTAGATACAAGTCTGTGTGGAAAAAACAAACTTAGTTTCTCCTACTGTGTTCCCATAACACCCTTCTGACATCAGATTTGTGCGGATTTCTCCCACCAGTAAACAGGTAGTCAATTTTGCAGCTGCCACCAGCTCAGTTTTGACACTGTCTATTGTAGAGATAATGTCAAATTCCACAGGTTGAGGCCTCAGTTTCCAAGACTGCAACAGAGCAGCAGGGCAAGACTCTAACTCTATAACAAAAATGAAAAACTAAAAAAAATGTTTAAAAAGAATTTTAGGAGTAGCTTGTCATTTTCTACAAACAAGCTAGCTGGGATTTTGATAAGGATTTCATTGAGTCTGTGGATCAGTGGGAAGTATTACCATCTTTTCTTCTTTTGAGTTGGAGTCTCACTCTGTTCCCCAGGCGGGAGGGCAGTGGCACTCTCATGGCCACCAGAGCCTCAACCTGCTGGGCTCAAGTGATCCTTCTGCCTCAGCCTTCCAAGTAGCTAGAACTACAGTCATGTACCACTGCGCCCAGCTAATTTTTTTGATTTATTGCTTAGGTAGTCCTCTTCCTCGGCCTCCCAAAGTGCTGGGATTACAGGTTTGAGTCACCACGCCAAGTATTGCCATCTTAATAGTGTAAAGTCTTCTGATCCATGAACTTGGAATATTTCTTTATTGAGATCTTCCTTAATTTCTTTCAGTAGTGTTTTGTGTTTTTCAGAGTATAAGTTTTTCATTTATTTTATTAAATTTGTTTCCAAATGTTTTATTCTTTTGATGATATCGTAAGTGGAATTGCTTTTATTTTTGTTTTTGTTTGAGTCGGGGTCTCACTCTGTCACCCAGGTTGGAGTGCAATAACATGATCATGGCTCACTGCAGACTTGACCTCCTGGGCTCAGGAATCCTTCCACTTCAGCCTCCTGAGTAGCAGGGACTACAGACATATGCCACCACGCCAGTCTACTTTTTTTTTTTGAGTTGGAGTCTCACTCTGTCACCCAGACTGGAGTGCAGTGGCCACTTCCAGCCACCGCGGCCTTGACCTGCTGGGCTCCGGCGATCCTTCCGCCTCAGCCTTCCAAGTAGCCGGAATTACAGGCATGCGCTACCACGCCTGGCTGATTTTTTGATTTATTGTAGAGATGAGGTCTCGCTGCCCAGGCGGGTCTTGAACCCACGGGCTCAGGCAATCCACTCACCTCAGCCTCCCAAAGGCGCGGGATTACAGGCTGAGCCACCGAGCCTGGCTTTTTTTTTTTTTTTTTTTTTTTTTAGATATGAGGTCTCACTATGTTACCCAGGCTGGTCTTAAACTTCTGGCCTCAAGCATTTCTTCCACCTTGGCCTCCCAAAGTGTTGATATCATAGTTGTGAGCTATTGCACCTGGTTAAAAATTGTTGTCTCAATTTCATTTTTAGATTGTCCATTACAAATGCAAGCGTTGTTTTTTAGATATGATTTTGTTGATTTTAAAAGATTATATTCTTTGCTTATGATATCAAGCTGTAGAAGCTTATGTTGTAGGGTGCTCTTATGAAAGCTTTGTTTCAGCGTAAGCACCCAAGTCCAGTTGCTCATTGCCTGAAAGCCAAAGTTGAGAGACAAGAGCTGGTAGAAGGAAAATAGGTTTTACTCAAGAACCAGCAACCTGAGGAGATGGGGGACTAAAGGCACAAAAGGATACCTAAAATTTTCAAGCTGGTTAGAAGGTATCCTAAAGGGAAACCTGGATTGAGAAATATGGGAGTGGCACAGGGTACAGGTCTGCACATCTTGTTCTGATGACTTATCTTGGATGATGATCCTCCTGGAGGTCTAGTTGGTGTTATCTTGGCTGGAGTCAGGTTACGGATGAACCGTTTTGTGACCTCCCCCAAGCAGTAGGTCCTGCAATCAGGACTCCATTCCTGGTCTGTTTTAGGGTTAGCCTCTGGAATTCTTAAGCACGTATACAATCATATAAGCTTACATTATGGAGTATGGGAGAGGAAGGAACTAAGAAGGAGAAAAAGAAAAGAATTTAAGAGAAGAATAGGTGATAAATAGTTGTTTCAAAGCAGGATTCTTAGTTACATCAGCAATGGCTTTTAAGCACTTTGAGGTCAGACTTTGAGCTGTTAGTGATGGCTTTTAAACTGTAGTCCTTAAGTATTCCAGACTGATGACTACATATGTCACTTGCATGGTCAGTGTGACCGGTTTTCAAAAGCCCTTTCAGTTATAAAGCAAATGACTTGGCAACAGAAATGCCTTTCATTCATGTCATTCTTCTGTTTTCTTGGTGCAAAGGGCTGTAGTTAAGAGGAACAGTTAGATTTTAGTGACTTCCCAAGTTGCTTTAGAGGAAGTCTATAACAGCATTTTTGAGCCAAACAACTTTCAGATTAACAACCAATTTATTGACTGGGCACAGCAACTCATGCCTGTAATCCTAGCACTTTGGGAGGCTGAGGCAGGAGAATTGCTTGAGCCCAGGTGTTCAAGACCAGCCTAGGTAACAAAGCAAGACCTTGTTTCCACAAAAAATTAAAAAAATTAATTTGGTGTGGTGGCACACTCCTGTCCCAACCATTTGGGAGGCTGAGGCGAAAGGATTGCCTGAGGCCAGGAGGTCAAGGCTGTGATGAGCTGCAATCATGCCACTGCACTCCAGCCTGGGCAACAGAGTGAAACCCCAACCCCTCCCAGCCCCCCCAAAAAAGAAAGAAAAAACCATCTGTTAGCCGAGCAGAATCTTCTTGCGGATACTTAGTGTAAGAAGAGTTCAAGCTTTGATTTTTGAGATTAAATCTAAATTATGTAAGCATGTTTCTGATAAGGATAGTTTTATCATCTACATCAGAACCATCTGATGGTTCAAAGTGTAGATTCTTGGGTCCCTACCCAGATTTACTAAATTTAAATTTGGGAATAGAACTCCATAATCCCAGGGGCTGCCCACATTAACGTTTGAAGACTACTTTTGTTTTTCTTTGCCATACATAATGTATTTATTGGGATGGTTTCCCATTCATCTTGACTCAGTTCTTTCAGTGCTGCTTCTGTCTGAAGGAACAATCTTGCTTTTCCTCCTCTAATCTGGTGGAGAACAGTGGAGCAGCCAAAACACAACTACTGTATGTGCATGACTAAAAGGCCAGGGAGATTTTATAACATCCTGGGCATTTCAAATCCATGAAGTAGGAATTGGGGCTCTACACTAGGTGGTACTTCTTGTGTTTCCTCTTTTCCTCCTCTCCCCTCCCTTCCCCCTCTCTGGGGTGGAGGGTAGGGGAAACCAGTCTCGTTGTGTTGCCCTGGCTGGAGTGCAGTGGCGTGATCATAGCTCACTTTAATCTTTTTTTTTTTTTTTTTGAATTGGAGTCTCACTCCTTCGCCCAGGCTGAAGTGCAGTGGCATGCACACTCACGGCCACCCCAGTGTCGACCTGCTGGGCTCCAGCGATCCTTCCGCCTCAGCCTTCTGAGTAGCCAGAGCTACAGATGCGCACTACCACGCCTGGCTATTTTTTATTTTATTGTAGAGATGAGTTCTCACCAAGTTTCCCAGGCTGGTGTCGAACCCGCAGGCTCAGGCAGTCCACTCGCCCTGGCCTCCCAAAGTGCTGGGATTACAGGCTGAGTCTTTGAGCCCAGCCGCTCACTGTAATCTTCAACTCCTGGACTCAAGCGATCCTCCAGCCTCAGCCTCCTCAGTAGCTGGGACTACAGATACATGCCACCACACCCAGCTAATTTTTAAATTTTGTGTAACTTCAGGGTCTTGCCATGTTGCCCAGGCTGATCTCAAACTCCTGAATTCAAAGTGTTCTTTCAGCCTTTGCCTCTCAAAGTGCCTTTGCCTCCCAAAGTGCTGGGATTACAGGTGTGAGCCACTGTGCTCTGCTAGCTGTACTAATTCCTATGTAGTTTTAAAGTGCATATGATCACTTCAGTGTGTGAGGAAATAAAGGGAGGTTCTGTAGCTCTTGTCACAGCTTTTCCTTGTCCTAGAGGAATTCTTTTTTTCCCCTTTCCTCAGAACTTTGTTTACTAGAGTTTAATGATTTCCTTTTTAGATTTTATTTCATGTTGATGGTAGTGTTCTTATTGACTGTATTCTCATCCACTAAGAGTCTGTGACAGGGTAAGGAGGTATAGTTGAGTCCTGGAGAAAAGTCTTACACATTTCAGAGGGAGCAAATTCTGCATCTGATTTTTCTTCAGAATACTTTTCAGGCTTTAGGCCAGTAACCTAATTTTAGTTTTTATTTCTAAGTAGGCCTTATAACCATCTTTTTGTTTAGTCTTACTGTAGGCCAACATTTATCTTCAGAACTTCAGACAGCTGGACTACACACGAGAAGATATTATGTTAGTTTTTGTTGTGTTTTCCTGCTGTAGGTTTTTTTGTTTACATCATCTGCCTTCAGTCATTTAGTTTTTACATGCAGAAGGACACATAAACTTTGGGAGATTTACTTAAAACAGTGCTTTTGATCTGTCTTGTTTCTTGAGTGTTTTAGAGCAGAGACAGGTACTGACTGCATCAGCAGAAGGGGCAATCTAATCAAGAGTCTGGAGGGGCACACCTTAAGTCAAAGTGTTTGGCCATAGCCCTACAAATGACAGTGTTGAGAAGCATACTCTTGGAGCTATGTGGACAGAAGTTATATTCATGTGTTCTGAGTATCCAGAAGTAGGTAAATGATTAATAACAACTTTTTTAAAAAGTCTACTCTTATTTAAGAAATAAGATCAATTTTAATCCTGGTGCCGTGGCTCACTCCTGTAATCCCAGCATTGGGAGGTGGAGGTGAGAGGATTGCCTGAGCCCACGGGTTCAAGACCGGCCTGGTCAACTTGGGGAGACCTTGGCTCTACAATAAATAAAAAAGTTAGTTGGGTGTGGTAATGCATGCCTGTGGTTCCAGCCACTTGGAAGGCTGAGGTGGAAGGATTGTCTGAGTCTAGCCAGTCGAGGCTGCGATAGCTGTGAGCATGCCACTGTACTCCAGCCTGGGCGACAGAGTGAGACCGCCACTCAAAAAAAGATAGTTATTTTTAAAAATAAGAGTAAAGTTGACTGGACTTGGTGGCTCAATTTATAATCCCTGCACTTTGGGAGGCTTAGGCAAGTGGATTGCCTGAGCCCAGGGGTTCAAGACCAGTCCGGACAATTTGGTGAGACCTGGTCTCTACAATGAATCAAAAAATAAAAAATAAAAAAATTAGCCAGATGTGGTAGCACGTGCCTATACTTCTGGCTACTTGGAAGACTGAAGCGGAAGGATCGCTGGAGCCCAGCAGGTTCACACTGGGGTAGCCATGAGTATGCCACAGCACTCCAGCCTAGGTGACAGAGTGAGACTTCAACTCAAAAAAAAGTGAAGTTAATAGATGAATGCTAATGCATGTCAGTTTTGCTTTTTCACTAGACATTGAAAGATTATATTTGGGGGTCAGGTCAGTAGTGGTATTGGTGATGGGTTACTCAGCTTGCATAGAAATGGGGGTTTGTAGGTGAGTTTTTAGGTGCTTTTTTTGGAATCGGAGTCTTAACTGTGTTGCCCAGGCTAGAGTGTAGTGGCAAATTCATGGCCACTGCAGCCTCGACCTGCTGGGTTCAGACGATCCTTCTGCCTCAGACTTCTAAGTAGCTGGAACCACAGGTGTTCACCACCACGCCCAGGTAGTTTTTTGATTTGTTGTAGAGATGATGTCTCACCAAGTTGCCCAAGCTGGTCTTGAACCCCTGGGCTCAGGCAGTCCTCTCATCTCTACCTCCCAAAGTGCTGGGATTATAGACGTGAGCCACTACTCCCGGCCATTACTTTTCAGTATATTTAATGATATTTTAGCTTTACCTAGAGCTTGGTATAAAAATTGTGAGAGCCAGTGTTTGGTAGTAATTTAAGAGTTGGGGTCTATTGCTTTATTAGTAGAGCAATCTCAGACAAGTTATTTGACTTCAAAGTACCTTGGTGTCCTCATTTTAAGTGGGGGTATCTGTCCTAGAGTTCAGCATATTAAATGAATTAATTTATGTAAAGTGATTAGAATAGTCTCTGAAATATAAGCCCTCAATAAATGTTCTTATTTTTATATGGTTTTGAATTGTTTATTTCTTGAGATGGTGCTGGAGAGAAATCTTTATTTTTTTCATACAAATCAGACACAAGATAGGTTCCATGTTTGGACTAGAATATGAAGTTCACTTTTTAATTTGTTACAATAATGATTTTTTTTCTAGCATTATACAATTCTGAAAGTTTTTCAAATTTTTAATATTTTTATTCTTCAATTGAGGGAAAATAGATGGATAAGTAAATATGCTGTCAAATTTGGCTACTCAATTTTTTGATCAAGGCAAAGTGCAACATTTTAGTCAAAAATATTTGTTGCTTCTAAAAGTCTTTCTTTCTGTTCACTTATAGCCAGACACCAAAGAAAGGGGGAACACTCCATAGAACAGTTATTTTTTTATTTTTATTTTTTTTTTGAGTTAGAGTCTCGCTCTGTCACCCAGACTAGAGTGCAGTGGCCACGTCCGGCCACCGCAGCCTCGATCTGCTGGGTTCTGGCCATCCTTCCACCTCAGCCTTCCACGCCCGGCTCATTTTGGTTTATTGTAGAGATGAGGTCTCGCCAAGTTGCCCAGGCGGGTCTCAAACCCACGGGCTCAGGCAATTCACTCACCTCAGCCTCCCAAAGGCACGGGATTACAGGCTGAGCCACCGAGCCTGGCTGAATAGTGATTTTTTTTTTAAATGACCACTGTGTTAGCTGTTTTTTCTCTATGATTTTGTCTTTTTCTTTTCCTTGCCAGAACAGTAAAAATAAAAATAGATTTGGTTTCCTGGGTTATTGCAGCCTGTAACAAAAAGCTTTTTGATAAAGTTGGCTGTTGGTCAGGGAGATGAGATCATTCCCTTCTAAGTAGTGTGAAATGTCCTCTAAGTATTTGTTGAGACAAAAACATTACAGATAGTCTCACCACATAGTATATCTGACTTTGTGATTATGTTCAGGGCAGGAGTGTGGGTTTTCTGTGTGATAGAATACAACTGATATGTAGAAGAAGGTGAAAGGTACTTGGTACAATACTAATGCTCTCTGCACATGTAGAAAGAGATTAGAATGATAAAGAGGCCCAGGATACACTTAAGTTTGGAACCTGGGCTTAGGCATCTTGAGATGTGATGAATTAGGTGAAAAATGAATAGCTCCTTTACATTTGTATTAGTGCATTGCTAATAAAAATTTATTAAGGACAGTTTGAAGCTGGAGAGAAATGGTGATACCATGGAATTACAAACTTTAAAATGGTTAATTGTATGTTATGTAAATTTCACCTCAGCTTTTAAAAGAATATTAAGGACAACTGGGAAAATGAATGTACCAACTTTTCTGTTTGTATGAAATTAAATTGTATATTTAGGGGCTTTAACCAAGGCTTTGACTTTCTTTTTTTTTTTGAGTTGGAGTCTCATTCCATCACCCAGACTGGAGTGCAGTGGCACGCTCCTGGCCACTGCAGCCTCGACCTGCTGGGCTCCAGCGATCCTTCCACCTCAACCTTCCAAGTAACTGGAACTACAGGCGTGTGCTACCACGCCCGGCTAATTTTTGATTTATTGTAGAGATGAGGTCTCACCAAGTTGCCCGGGTGGGTCTTGAACTCACAGACTCAGGCAGTCCACTCACCTCAGCCTCCCAAAGTGCTGGGATTACAGGCTGAACCACCGAGCCCGATTGAGGGCTTTGACTTTCACATCATAGATACTATAGAGGCATAATGCAATAACTGGTAGTTAAATAGGAGACAAAAATCTGTATGAGGGTTGCATTCCGTTTTTAAAAGACTAGCTTGCTACTTGATGCTTTTTCAGCAGATAGACATAACTGGCAGTCCAGCTATGTCTTGTTGATCCCTGAGAAAACGAAAACATTCTAACTTAGCGTAGGAAATGGTGATCAGAATCATAATGGCTACTGCTTTATCCCCTTGCTTTCTGATTTGGAGTATATGACAAAAAGGAAATCTTAGCTCTGGTTGAGACTCAAGAATGACTTTCAACAAGTATCTTTGTTAATCCCCATGGCCCATTTGTCACTTTTAAAGTAAGGAGGTTAGATTCAAATGCCCTTTCTAGAGTTTGTGACATGGTTGGAAATATTAGACATACATTGCTAAGTTATTTTGTTTTGTTTCTATGTACATGAATAAACACTAGTATTGGTCACTGTTGTCTCTGTGAATCAACAAAGGTAAGTTGGCTTCCAAGAGTACCAGTGGTAGAACTTTAGATTTGAAGTGTTAATGGAAAGTTAGCTATTTTACAGTGAAAAAGACTTGTAAGTTATTGATACACAGACTTTCCTCTGTATGAAGTTTCTCTGGGGAATTATAGATTATGTCAGAGTGCAGTTTTTAGGTCATGCATCAGATTTAAGTTGGAAGTAAATATTGGTTATTACTAGAATTAAAGGAGGATATCATGTCCTTTTCTTTAGATCTGTTTCTAAATACCTGTCCTGGAGCAAATTTGGGCTGTGTTGTGGACTATTTATATTTTTCTGTATTTAAGAAACTTATGTAAATAAGACCCAGGGCTCATGTTTTCTGTTGCTTAGGCAATGTTAAATACTGAGATTGCACTTGCCATTCAAGTGCTTGATTACAGCCATAAAGTGAACTCTGTGACCATTTTAGAAATGCACATTCTGACCACATTTAGAAATGAAGATCATTTACAATTATTACATCAGTTTGACTTTTTATGCAAATATATTGATCTAAAGATTTCAAATTATTTGGTCAGGCAAGGTGGCTCATGCCTGTAATCCTATCACTTTGGAAGGACAAAGTGGAAGGATCGCTTGAGGCCAGGAGTTCAAGACCAACCTGTACAACAAAGTGAGATTCTGTTTGTATTTAAAAATAATAATAATAATAAGATTTGAAATTTTATTTATTTATTTGAGTTGGAATCTTACTCTGTTGCCCAGGCTGGAGTGCAGTGACAGGATCATGGCCCACCGCATTCGACCTCCTGGGCTCAGGTAATCCTTCTGCCTCAGCTGCCTGAGTAGACTACAAGCACAGGCCGCCGCACCCAACTATTTTTTTTAAAGTTTTTTTTAGAGACGAGGTCTCACTATATTGCCCAAGCAAGTCTTGAACTCCTGGGATTACAGGCACTGTGCCCAGGTAGATTTGAAACCTTAAAAAAATTTTAGGATATATTTAGATTTATAGAAAAGTGAAGATGGTATATAGAGAGGCTCCATATACCCCACACCCAGTTTCTTCTATTATAAACACCTTACATTAGTATGGTATCTTTGTTACAATTAATCAATTTTCATTATTAGTTAAAATCCATAGGTATTTAGAGTTCCTTGATTTTTACCTAATGACCTTTTTCTGTTCTAGAGCTCATCTGGGATACCACATTACATTTTGTTTTTGTGCTTAGGCTTCTCTGTAACAATTTCTCAGACCTTCCTTGTTTTTGATGACCTTGACAGTTTTGCAGAGTACTGGTTTGATATTTTGCAGAAACTCCCTCAATAGGGATTTGTCTAATCTTTTTCTCATGATTAGACTGGAGTTACAATTTTTAGGAGAAAGATGACAAGGGTAAAGTATCACTTTCTCACATTATATCAAGGGTACATAGTATCTTTTGTTTTATTATTATTATTATTTTGTTTTATTTTTTACTTGGAGTCTCACTCCGTCACCCTGACTGGAGTGCAGTGTCATGCTCATGGTGACCGCAGCCTCAACCTGCTGGGCTCTGGCGATCCTTCCGCCTCAGCCTTCCAAGTAGCCGGAACTATAGGCGTGCACTACCATACCTGGCTAGTTTTTGATTTATTGTAGAGACGAGGTCTCACCAAGTTGCCCGGGTGGGTCTTGGCTTTTTATGTTTTTTTTTTTTTAGTCGCACTCCGTCACCCAGGCTGGAATGTCATGGCACACTCACGGCTACCCCAGTGTTGATCTGCTGGGTTCTGGTGAGCCCTCCACCTTAACCTTCCAAGTAACCAGAACTACAGGCACGTGCTACCACGCCAGCTAATTTTTTATTTTATTGTAGAGAAGATGTCTCGCCAAGTTGCCTGGGCTACTCTTGAACCTGAAGGCTCAGGCAGTCCACTCACCTTGGCCTTCTAAAGTATTGGGATTACAGTCTGAGCCACTGAACCTAGTGGAGCCTGACCTGGTACATGGTATCAGTATGACCTATCACTGTTGATCTTGATCATCTGGTTTAGTGCTTGTCAAGTTTCTCTTTTCCTCCATTTCCATATTGTACTCTTAGGAAGGAGATTATTGTGTGCTTCCTACATGTGAAGAATGAGGGGTTATCTCTTAGATGTAGAGTATCTACATTAGTTATATAGAATTCTTCACAGGAGATTTGTTAATTCTCCCTCATTTATTTATTCAGTATTTATATCAGTATAGACTCATGAATATTTATTTATACAGTTTAATACAGTTGTTTTTTTCTTGCTCATTGTTCCAGCTTTGGTCATTGGAAGCTTTTTCAGTGGTGTCCTGTGTCCCTTTGACTTAACCCCATCAATTTTTATTTATTTTTATTTTTTATTTTTGAGTTGGAGTCTCACTCTGTCACCCAGACTGGAGTGCAGTGGCCGCTCCCGGCCACTGCAGCCTCGACCTGCTGGGCTCTGGCGATCCTTCCTCCTCAGCCTTCCAAGTAGCTAGAACTACAGGTACGCGCTATCACGCCGGGTTCATTTTGATTTATTGTAGAGATGAGGTCTCACCAAGTTGCCCAGGCGGGTCTTGAACCCGTGGGCTCAGGCAATCCACTCACCTCAGCCTCCCAAAGGCGCGGGATTACAGGCTGAGTCACTGAGCCTGGCTGTGTTTTGTTATTTTTTTCTTTTCCTCTTTCATCTTTGCCGTCTTCTGACTTTGTGATTGAGTTAAAACTAAGGTACTAAAACCCAGCCAAGATTCTACTACCATTTGACATGTTCAGAGTCGATGATTTAAAATAGCTGTAATGCAGCAGTCTGTTACTTAATCTCCTGCAATGTTCTGGCAGTTAAAGTGAATGAGTGAGTGAAGCTGGCCTGGAATAAGAGATGATGCTACATACATGGTATGAAAGAGTGTTTACAGAAGCTGTTTACGTCTCAGCTTCAGTGTACGAGGAAGACTCAAAAAAGCCCGGAATTTATTTGTAAAAAATTGTGTCTTTGGGCTGAGCGCAGTGGCTCACGCCTGCAATCCCAGCACTTTGGGAGGCTGAGCTGAGAGGATTGCCTGAGCCCACAGGTTTGAGACCAGCCCGGGCAACTTGGCAAGATCTCATCTCTACAGTAAATCAAAAACTTAGCTGGACGTGGTGGTGCATGCCTGTAGTTCCAGCTACTTGGAAGACTGAGGCAGAAGAATCACCTGAACACAGCAGGTCGAGGTTGCGGTGACCGCAACTGCACTGCAGTTGAGCCCACACTGCGCTCCAACCTGGGTGACAGAGTGAGACTCCAACTCAAAAAAAAAAAAAAAGACAATTTTTTTTCTTTTTTTTAATCTCGCCAAATTGCCCAGTCTGGTCTCAAACCCCTGGACTCAGTTCTCTTGCCTTGGCCTCCCAAAGTGCTGGGATTACAGGCATGAGCCCCTTCGCTTGACCTAGATTCACAGTAGGGCCTCTTTTGTAGGGTCAGCAAGTTCTCATCTTGGGAGGGAATTTTAGACTGGTAGGGAGTTGGAAGAGCTTGGTTCTAGTTGTAGCTTTGCCACCAATTAGCTGAATGCCTTTGGGCAAGGGAAACGTCTTTTTTAAAATTTTTTTGTAGAGCTGAGGTCTTGCTGTGTTTCACAGGCTGGTCTCAAGTGTTCCTCCCACCTCAGCCTCCCAAAGTGCTGGTATTACAGGCATGAGCTAATGTAATCGGTCTGGGAAAACTCTTTGGGTCTCTTTTTTGATTTATAAAATATTAGTGTAAATAGAAGAATTCAAAGTTCTCCCTTCCTTACTCTTTATTTTATATTTTGACACATGTATTTACTTGAACTGTGAAACAATGGCCATTTATGACTTGGACATCAGGAAGTTTTACAGTCTAAGCGCTTTAGTAATAGAGGAGACCACTGTGATTTCTCTAGATGTAATTTCTCTAGATGTAATTTCTTCTAGGCTACAGAGGATTCTTGCCTGCTTTTCTGAACTCTTGGCAGGCTTGCTGCACCCAGTTATTATCTGGCAGATGTGTACATGCTAATGGGTGATGTATTACGCTTCAATTTGTATAAAGTTTTGTGTAATTTATTAGTCTGTTATGGTATAGAAAGTTTTTAATAATTTTAGCCACATTTTACTGATACAGGTCAGAGTATGAAAGCCAATATCAGTCATAACGTTTGGGATGGATGTCTCAGATTTTCACAGTATTTTGTAGGATTTTAAGGTAGAATTTTATATCAGAAACTGTCTTGCTGCCATTTTGTGGTCTTGGAACAAATGTTGGGATAATAATTTATACTTCTAAGTGAAGCCTGCAAATCTTTTACTGTATAAAATCCCTGAAAAGTGAGGACACCTGTTTCTCCTACCAACGAGTATAGTTTTTGGAAAGCTCTTTGTTCGTCAGTTTCCTTATTTGTAAAATGCGGATGTTAGATACGTAAGATCTTTGTATTAGGGTGGTTAATGCTATCTGCTTTTACATATCTAACATTTCACTGGCTTAACACAATAGTGGTTTATTTCTTGCTCACATCACAGTCTGTTTGGCCTGTGGCCTTCATGTGATTGAGGAATTTCAGCTCCTTCCATGTGCGGTCTTGGAATTTTCCATCGAATCCTTTGTATTTAGTTGGTTGATAGCCAGAAGCACCAGCAAGGAGAATTTCAAAAACTGTTTTGTGGTAAAACATATTTCTTCAGCCCACATTGCATTGACTAGCACCTAGTCACATGGTCTCAAATTCTAACTACAAGGGAGGTGGTCAGTGTTGTCTTAGTACCAGAAGAAGAAACAGGATTGCCATTTCTGCCCCAGTCTCTTTTATTTTGTACATTTTTTTTTTTGGAGTTGTAGTCTCACTCCGTCGCCCAGGCTGGAGTGCAGTGTGGGCAAACTCTTGGCCAGCGCAGCCTTGACCTGCTGGACTCAGGCGATCCTTCCACCTCAGCCTCCAAGTAGTTGGAACCAGAGGCATGCGCCACCATGCCTAGCTAATTTTTTTTTTTAATTTATTGCAGAGACATGGTTTTGCCAAGTTGCCCAGGCTGGTCTCGAACCCCTGAGCTAAGGCAATCCTCTCGCCTCTGCCTCCCTAAGTGCTGGGATTATAGGCATGAGCCAGCATGCCTGGCCATATTTTTTGATTGAGATTCTGTGTTCACTACCAAAATATTTCTTCTGTTGCACATTGCTTTTTGTACCTTTGATTACTCAGAATTTACTTCCAAATTTCTTGGAAGGAACTTAGTTTGTAAGTCAAAACAGCTTGTTGATGGGTACTATATTTAGGAGAGCTCCTCCCTGTCCCCCAGATAATTATATCAACTTGTTTTCATTTGTAGTTTTGTTTGTGGTTTAAGCTTCTCTTTTATCTCATTATGCCATTCTTATTTTTATATGATTAACAAGGCATGAGTTGCGAAAATCTCCAAGTGCTTGTATAAGAAATACTATAGGGCCGGCTTGGTGGCTCACTGTAATCCCAGCACTTTGGGAGGCCAAGACAAGTGGATTACCTGAACCCGGGGTTTCGAGATCAGCCTGACAACTTGTTAAGACTTCATCTCTACAATAAATAAAAAAAATTTGCCAGGCATGGTAATACGCACCTGTAGTTCCAGCTACTTAGAAGGCTGAGACAGAAGGATCGCCGGAGCCTAGCAGATCGGTGCTGGGGTGGGTGTGAGTGTGCCACTGCACTCCAGCCTGGGCCATGGAGTGAGAATCCAACTCAAAAAAAAAAAAAAAAAAAGAAATACAATAGAATATTGAACACAGTCAATATCAGAACCAAAGTTTTGTCTACCCATGCTCAGTCTAACTTCCCACGGGCAGAAGGGAAAACAGACAAACCTAATACTGTCTTTTAAAGGTCAGCACATGCAGACTTTCAGACCAATAGAGAAACACATTCCAGTGAGGAGGCAAAGTTCTCTTTGCTGTCTGCCCACTTAAGATTAAACTTGAAGAGTCAGCAAAAGTCTTTCAGTTGATTTCAATTGCTGTTTTAGTCATCTCCATTCTTCCTCCCCCAACCCCTTTTAAGATGTCTGTGATGCATTATATGTGCTCTTTTGTTAGTAAGTACAAACATCCTTCCTCATAGATCCATCCTGTGTTAGTAAATTTGATGGGTGTGTTCCAAGCCTAAGTATTAAATGCATTCTTTTTTTAAAATATATAATTAGCTCAAACTAATGCTGTAGTTCAGTTTGCATTATATTTGGATGCAGTCCTTCCCTTCCAGTAAAACTGCACCCTCCTCTGTTTTTAATTGCCTTTTTTTTTCCCTTATGCCATCTGCACCACATTGAGTTTTTCAAGTAACCCTGTCAACTGATTAATTTTGGACAGAGTTGTTTCTAGATCTAATGCATTGTTTCTAGATCTAATGCATTATTATCATCCTGGGATTTCTCTTGTAGGTTAATGGCACTATGTCTTGGATATGGCAGTTTTCATAGGATAGTGCATTATTTTCCTGGAGTCTGTGCTGAAGTTCATTTTCAGAAAGGGTGCCCGGAAAATAAATTTTTTGGATTTATTGTATGTTTGGATTTCCCACTTTGGTTCTTACTTATCAGATGGGTTGTGTACAAAAATCTAGCATCACAATAATTTTTCTAAACACTGCATGTTCTCAAGGATCTGCAGATGCATAGAGAATGATATCATGGACATTGGAGACACAGAGCAGGGAGGGGTAAGGAATGGAGCAATGAAAAAAATCACCTATCTGGTACAATGTGTGTTGGTGGGTGTGTGGTGAATATACTTAAAGCCCATACTTCTTCACTATATAATGCCACCATGTAACCAGAAACTATTTGTACCCCCTAAAGCTATTAGAAAAAAGAAAAAGAATGGAATCATATTGGGGAAAGGGAAACTGGGAAGTTATTGTTTAATGGTGAAGGAATTTATGTTTGGGATGATGAAAAAGCGCTAGAAATGAATAGTGGTCATAGTTGTACAACATTGTGCATGTACTTAATGCCACTGAATGGTACACTTACGAGGGGGGAACCAAAAATTCCCTGGAATTTATTTATAAAAAACTGTGTATTTATTCTTACATGTTTAAATTTCAGTCATCTTCAAAGTATTCTCTGGGGCAATACACCAATCAAGTTGCTTTTTCCACTGCTCAGAACAATTTTTTGAACCTGTCAGTTTTGCTGCCTTTTAGTGCTTCTGTCATTTTTTGGTCTTACCTCTTCCACATTGGCAAAACATTTTCCTTTTTGAGGACTTTTTTCACGGTTCTCACCCTGAATCGGGTGAATAGAGAGGGTAGGACTTAGGGGGGTCATGCTGTTTTTGGTTAAAAACTGAACACTCAGCATGGTGCAGGCAGGTTGTTTGCATAAATCATCCATCATGAAGTGGGCAAACACATGAAAGAATCTCCCCCTCCAAAATTCACTGAAGCTGAAGCAACCTCTCATAACAATGCCAGCTGGTACACTGATGCTGTTGGATTCCTAGAGCACTTACCTAGCGAGGGAAGCCTGTACTACAAGGGACCCACCGTCTGACAAGTAATTCAGTATTTTGGGTCCTCCTTCTGGTAGAATGGTTAAATGGTAAACCTTATGTAATGTATGTATTACACAAAAAAATACTAAACAATTGGGACTATACTATAAAGGCTCATATGTATATTTGGAAACTTAAAAAAAAAACTTACGTGTTGTCTGGGCACGGTGGCTCAGGCTGTAATCCCAGCACTTTGGGAGGCTGAGGCGAGAGTATTGCCTGAGCCCAGCGGTTCAAGACCAGTCTGGGCAAATTGGTGAGACCTTGTCTCTACAGTAAATCATAAAAACTCTCCGGGTGTGGTGGCGTGCATCTGTAGTTGCAATTACTTGGAACACTTGCAGTAGGTGGAAGGATTGCCTGAGCCCAGCAGGCCGAGGCTGTGGTAGCTGTGAGCTTGCCACTGCACTCTAACCTGGGTGACAAGAGTGAGACTCCAACTCAAAAAACAAAAACAACAACAACAGAAATCTTTTTTTATATGTCTATAACCCATTCTCAGGTCAATGACTGGACATGATAGATGAAAAAAAGGTTTTTTTTCTCAGTTTTAAGGGCCTCACTCCATTGTTTTCTAGCATCTAGTGTTGCAGTTAGAAATAAGAAGCCAATCTGTTTCTCATAACTTGGTAGGTACTGCTGAAGGGAATTTCCTTCCCTCCCTGTTTACCTTCCTCCTTCCTTTACTGTGTTGGGCAGGCTAGATTTTGAGCTCCTGGGCCCAAGTGATCCTTCCACCTCAGCATCCTCAGTAGATGGGACTATAGGTGGCGCTGTCTTGGAAATTTTCTTTTTGTTTTTTTTTCTTTTTTCCCTCATTTTCCCTCTCTTTGCTCCCTTCATTGTCTGTTTTCTTCCTCTGCCCACATGATTATGAAAGTATTCACCATATTATTCTAGAATATATTACTGTTCACATCTAAGCCTGCCATCCACCTGGAACTGATTTTGTCTATATTGTGAGATAGAACTCAAAACATCCAACTGATCTGGCATCATTTATTGAAAAGACAATTTCTAGCTAGGTGCAGTGGCTTATGCTATAATCCCAGCATTTGGGAGGCCAAGGCAAGAGGATTGCCTGAGTCCAGGGATTCGAGACCAACTTGGGCAACTTGACGAGACCTCATTTCTACAGTAAATCATAAAAATTAGCTGGATGTGGTGTGTGCTTCTGTGGTTCCAGCTACTTGGAAGGCTGAGATAGGAGGATCTCCTGAGCCCAGCAGGTCCATGATTGTCTTGCAATTCTTGGGTCTTTTCATCTCCATATAAAATTTAGAATCACTGGGCTCAGTGGCTCAGCCTGTAATCCCTCGCTTGGGGAGGCTGAGGTGAGTGGATTGCCTGAGCCCGCAGGTTCGAGATCCACCTGGGCAACTTGG
>NW_007258386.1:688634-700137 GCF_000164805.1 Carlito syrichta | reverse complement strand
TTTTTTTTTTTTGAGTTGGAGTCTCACACTCTTGCCCAGGCTGGAGTCCAGTGACACTCACGGCCACCGCAGCCTCGACCTGTGGGGCTCGGGCAATCCTTCCCCCTCGGCCTTCCAAAGTGCTGGGATTACAGGCTTGAGCCACCACATCCTGCCTGCTTTTTTCTTAAACCTCTCACACCACCTCTAGGATCCTCATTCTTAGCTAATAACTTTGTTTCCTATTTCTTTTCTTTTTTGAGCAGGCTGGAGTGCAGTGGCACACTCATGGCCACCCCATTGTTGACCTGCTGGGCCCCAGCAATCCTTCTGCCTCAGCCTTTCAAGTAGCCAGAACTACAGGTGCATACTACCACATACTAATTGACTGACTGATGGATTCATTGATTGTAGAGACGAGGTGTTGTGCTGGTCTCAAACCCACAGGCTCAGACAATCCACTTTCCTTGGTCTCCCAAAGTGCTAGGTTTACAGGTTGAGTCACCAAGCCTGGCCTCTCTCTCTCTTTTTTAAATGTTTTATGTTTTTATTTTTTAAATTTTATTTTTTTATTCTAAATATGTGGGGTACAATTCAGGGTTAGGTATACAAATGTTCATTATGCAGGTACCCTTGTTGATGAGGTGTGTCCCCCACAGGATCAATTTTTTAATTTGATTTTAAAAGGAAAAGCCTACTGGATTTTGCATGGGATTATGTTAAATCTATAGATCAGTTTGGGGATAATTTACATCTTTAAAATATTGAGTTTTAACTGTGCATGGTGGCTCATGCCTGTAATCTCGGCACTTTGGGAGGTGGTGGCAAGAGGATTACCTGAGCTCAGGGTTCGAGACCAGCCTGGGCAACATGGGAAGACCTCATCTCTACAAAAATTTTTTAAAAATTAGCTGTGTGTGGTGGTGCATGCCTGTAGTTCGAGACTGTGGTGGCCATGAGCATGCCACTGCACTCCAGCCTAGGTGACAGAGTGAGATTCCAACTTAAAAAAAATAAGTAAATAAAAATAAGAAATAAAATAAAATATTGAGTCTTCTAGTATGATCATGATCCTGCCATTTGTTTAAGTCCTTAATTTATCTCATTTTGTTTTCTTTCTGTGTAATAGTATAGATATTTTATATGAAATTCTTCATAGGTAATTTTTGAAAATGTCATTGAAAATGGTATTTTAAGTTTAATTTTCCAGATGTTTTTGCTGGTAGGTGGAAATAGATTAGGTTTTTTAATATTTACTTAGAGTTTAGCAACCTTGCAACTAAATGGTAGAAACATAATTTGAACCTCTGGTGGTTTGGCTTCTAACACTACATCATGGAAATTAAGTGAGCTTTGTAAAATAGAGAGTACTTTTTCTATTTTCTTGAGTTTGTGTTAGATCAGAGTTATCTGCACCTTGATTCTTTATTAGAACGCCTATAAAACCCTTGGTTTTTTTGTGTGTGTTTATTTGGAAGATTTAACCCTTTGTACTTAGAGACATTTCATAGACCACCTTCGAGCAACCTGACTGCACTTTTTTATGAAATGGTGAAAAACGAATCCCTTCATATTAAATAGTATAGTGTTAGATTCTGTTGTTTTATTGTAATGGTATTTGGCTTATAATGAAATTTTGGACATCGAAGACAAAAATTAATATTTTATGTCTTAAGTTTTTCTAGTATGTGAAATAATCACCCACATGCATTGCTAACTTATGGATACATGTTGTGTAATAGTAATTTGTTTGACGTCTTCCACCTAGTGTTTTTCTATTAGAGTAAATAATGCAGTCTCGTTGTCTTCCTCCCATATTAATAATATGTACTGTATTGTCCAGTCTATTGTTCGATGATGATGTGGAAGGGGACACACTTGCGATTCCTGAAAACCACTTCTCAACTGATCGATCAGAAATTTCAAATAGTACATAAGTTTTTTTTTACTGTTTTTGAATGGAAAACTTCAAGGAAACATTCATTTTTGAAAAATTTGTACTTGCCTAAGTTTGTTCTGTATAATCACCAGCATCTCTTTTATGTACCTTGAGAGGGAACATCTGAGTGCAAAGGGTTAACAATATTTCAATTTCTTTAATTACTTTAAGACTACTTATATTTTGGATCAGTTTTGGTAATAAATACTCTCCTAGGAATTGGTGTGTTTCACCTGATTTTTAGATTTACTGGTATAGTTTGCATTTATTTTTTGAGTAGCAGTCTCATTCTGTCGCCTACGTTGGAGTGTGGTAGCATGCTCATGGCTACCACAGCCTCGACCTGCTGGGCTCAGATGATCCTTCTGCCTCAATCTTCCAAGTAGCTGGAGCTGTGGGCATGTACCAGCATGCCCAGCTAATTTTTATTTATTTACTGTAGAGACAAGGTCTCGCCAAGCTGCCCAGGTTGGTCTTGAACCCCTGGGCTTGGGCAGTCCTCTCACATCGGCCTCCCAAAGTCCTGGGATTGCAGAGCTCCTGGTCTTACTGGTATAGTTTATATACTCCTTTCCTCTTCTTTATTTGTAGCATTATTTGCTTTTTCCTTCCTGAAATTGTTCATTTGTGCTGTCTCTTCTTTTAATTGTGCCTCCTTTAGGTGTATTCCATAAGCTTTGCTCTATAATATTTTTGTTATTATCAGTTCTAAATATTTTCTTTTTTAAATTAAGTTTTTAACTCATAGTTAACTCTTACAGTGTGTTTTAAATTTTTCTGATGCATTTGAAAAGTTATTTCAAGCTTTTATTTCTAACTTATTATATGTTTCATGAATGTGGATTGAACAATAGTGATTTTTAAAATTTAAGACTTGCTTTATGGACCGGGGCGCAGTGGCTCATGCCTATAATCCCAGCACTTTAGGAGGCTGATGTGAGAGGATTGCCTGAGCACACGGGTTTGAGACCAGCCTGGGTAACTTGGTGAGACCTCATCCCTACAATAAATCAAAAAATTAGCCTGGCATGGTGGCTCGTACCTGTAGTTCCAACTACTTGGAAGACTGAAGCGGAAGAATCACCACAAATCGAGGCTGCAGTGGCTGTGAGTGTGCCACTGCACTCTGGCCTGGGCGACTGTGTGAGACTCCAACTCAAAAAATAAAAAGACTTGCTTTATGGTCTAGTATACATTCATTTTAAAAGTAAATATTCCAGATTAACGTTGGTGGCTGATGCTTGTAATCTTAGCACATTGGGAGGCTGAGGCAAGAGGATTACTTGAACTCAGGCTGAGGCGGAAGGATCACCTGCACCCAGCAGGTCGAGGCTGTGGTGGCCATGAGTATGCCACTGCACTGGAGTCAACCTGGGCCACAGAGACTCTAACTCAAAAAAAAAAAAAAGTTTCATGTGTGCTAGAATAAAAAGTGTCTTCTTTGGTATACTATGTAGTTCCTTAGCTGAGGCTTGTAACATGAGTTGTTCAAACTTTGTGTGTACTTACTCATTTTTTTCTATATAATGTGTCAGTTACTCAATGAGGTCAATTACAATATTCCTTTATGAAGGAATCTATTACTCCTCATATGTGTCAGTCTTATGTATTCGTAAATAGTGATGTTGGCTGTGTATACATTTAGTATTATTTAATATTTGTAAATCTTCTTGGTGGATTGAATTTTTTGTTATTTAAATTCTACTAATTTCTTTTGCTTAGTCTATTTTGCTTGATATTCATGTACCTACACCAATCTGTTTGCCTGTTATACAGTTGAACCTTCTGTAATGGATGCTTCTGGTGTCTTGTCTAGATTCCCTTTACCACTGACCTCCCAGCTGCTTTGAATGTTAGCTTCTTTAGCTGCCAGTGGTCTCAGCAGACAGGAGGTACCTTCATCAGCAGTGCCTGGGTGGTCATATTCCTCCCTTTCACTTATCCCTCAGCCAATGACTGCCTGATAAGGGTTACAAAAACCTAGTCCCACAAGTGGTGGGACTGACTCTGTGGTGCAGCTGTTCTTCAGAGCATCTAATAGAACAGGTGGAGACTAGATTTCAGCTGAAACCATGGTTTTGCTTTTCTTTACTTCCTTATAGGTTTCCCCTGAAGAACTCCCTCAGTAAATCACTTGCATAAAAATCTCTCTCATGTTCTGCATCTCGTAAACTAGTTCTAAAACACCTACCTTCTTGACAAGGGAGAACTTAGTCTGTTTCTAGGATTAAGTTGTATAAATCTTCTTTTATAATTTACTTTGTGAACTTTATCTTGAATGGATTAGGTAGATTGTTTATCAATTCAGTGACCCTCAATTGTGGGTACCCCTCAGAATCAACTTTAAAAACAGATTTCTGTGTCATGATTACCTTTAATGAAAAAAATCCAACAAACAAACAAAAAAACCACTGAGATTTCAGGTGCAGTGGCAAGTGCCTGTAACCCCAGGTACTTGGGAGGCTGAGGTGGGAGGATCACTTGAGGCCAGAAGTTGAATCAAGGCTGTAGTCCACAATGAGTTCTCCTGTGACTAGGTACTGCACTTAAACCTGGACAACATGGCAGGATCCCATCTGTGAAAATAAAAAAACAAAACAACAAAAAACTGAGATTGCTTAACCCTGTCCCTGAAAAATTCTGATCCAGATAATTTTCACTTTAAGTTTAGATGTTTACCTCTATTTCAGGTAAAATGTTAAAAGTTAATAATAGCTTGAAAGACACCTTCAACTTTTTTGATTACTTGTTCAGTTTTTTCTTAATGTTATTTTTACTTTAAGACTTTCTTCCAATTGAAAGCATCTGTAAGGTATTGTTATGTTAAACATAATGCCTTTGTCACCACTACAAAATGCCTGCCACATACTCTTAGAGTTTATATCTTGTCCTTTCTTCTGTGAAGAACTGAGCTGCTTTGCCTGGCTGCTGGTTGTATGCCTAGGACCAACAGTGGAAGAGTCTTGAGGGTGTCATCTGTGCAAATGCCAGGACCAGCAACAGAAGGCTTGTGTCTTGATATAGAACAGAATACACCTAGCAGGATGAGTGTGCATTTAGTGAGATCCTATGAGGTTTCGAGTTTTTTACGTTAGATGCCCAGGATAAAAGCTGAGAAAGATGCTGTCATTACCATCTAGGAACTCAAGTCCTAAGGGGGCTTTGGGAGGGACACATGCTGTAACTGAATGATTACAAAATTATCAGCACAAATCTCTTTGTACTCTTATTCTACCTTCCACTTCTTCATTTTCACTGATATCTTAAGTATACAGTAAAATAGAGTGAAACTTCAGTTTGCTTGATGGAGGAGAGGGTTTTCTTAAAATAGTTCTCAAAAGCTATAAGCTGATCAAGTATGAATACTCTTCCCTTCATCTAATCCCCCTACACTAAGTAATCTTAAAGTATAATATATTATTACTCCTGACAGAGATATGTGAGCCAATACTATAGAGATTTAACATTTTAATAATTATGAAGTGTTAATATTTATATTATTATATTAATATGATGGTGGTAGCTGGTCTCTTGAATAAATATTTGTTTCTGCCATATTGCATCATGTTGTTTGTGCGTTTCTAAAAGCAGAGAGAGCTATTTTTATTGTTCTGCCTAATAATGATAAGATGACCAGCCTGGAGAGCTGGGTTTATGTCATTACTCCCTATTGGCTTTCTTTCCATGATTGTTCTGGCACAAACTGTGTTTGGAAAGTGGAAGAAATGAGTTAAATATTCTTAATTGGTGATGACCCTGCAATCTTGAGTTTTGTAGTTGTGAAATGTCTGATTCAGGCCGGGTTCGGTGGCTCAGCCTGTAATCCCGCACTTTGGGATGCTGAGGTGAGTGGATTGCCTGAGCCCGTGGGTTTGAGATCTGCCTGGGCAACTTGGCGAGACCTCATCTCTACAATAAATCAAAAATTAGCCGGGCGTGGTAGCACGCGCCTGTAGTTCCAGCTACTTGGAAGGCTGAGGCGGAAGGATCACCGGAGCCCAGCAGGTCGAGGCTGCGGTAGCTGGGAGCGGCCACTGCACTCCAGTCTGGGTGACAGAGTGAGACTCCAACTCAAAAAAAAAAAAGAGAGAGAGAAATGTCTGATTCGTTTAAAATGAAATTTAGATTTTATTAATTCCCATTATACCATTTTAGAACTGCATGTTTGGCTAGCAAGTAATCTTTTTTTTTTTTTTGAGTTGGAGTCTTACTCTGTCGTTCAGAATGGAGTGCAGTGGCCACTCCTGGCCACTGCAGCCTCGACTCACTGGGCGCCAACGATCCTTCCGCCTCAGCCTTCCGAGTATTCAGAACTACAGACACGCGCTACTATGCCTGGCTGATTTTTTTATTGTAGAGATGAGGTCTCGCCAAGTTGCCCAGGCGGGTCACGAACCCGCGGGCTTAGGCAATCCACTCACCTCAGGCTCCCAAAGCGTGGGATTACAGGCTGAGCCACCAAGTCCAGCTGCAAGTAATCTTAAATTTAAAAAACTGCATACATGTGCACACACATATTCACATGCATGTATTAGATTTTGTTTTGTTGGTTTTTGTTCCTTTGGCCTGTTTTCTGTGTGAGGCTGTCTACTAAGAGCAGAGAAGGTATGCACATTGCTTAGACATGGTCATTCTCCTTTGGACCTAGAAATTTACAGGAACTGGTATATATAGCTAACTACAGTACAGACCAGGCTGTACTGTTATAAATACAGATGATGTATTAGTTCTGAATAGCACTAGGAAAACAGATTCTAAAAAGGAGTCACAGAAGAGGTGACGGACAATTGACATGGACCTTGATTTCACAACTTAAACAAATGAGGAGGGAAAAAAGAGAATGTAAAGTGTGGAGGGCAAATGGGTATAGGGTATACAGTGGAAATGTGAATGACATGCTGTAAAATGGCAGATGGTCCCAGTGACTAAAATATAGGGAGACCCTTCCTGGAAAGTTGTTGCTGATTGTGGTAGGTGATAGGACTGGGTCTTCTAGGGACATATAGCCTTGATATCACACTCAAGAGTTTGGGTTAAACAAACAAAGAACAAACTAGGCTTTGGAGTTCTTTTAAATCAGCTGGGATGTTTTCCTGATGTTGAAGGCTCTTCCCACTGCCTCCATCTTTTAAGAAGAAAAGAAGCTGGACTCGGTGGCTCAGCCTGTACTCCCGCGCCTTTGGGAGGCTGAGGTGAGTGGATTGCCTGAGCCCGCGGGTTCAAGACCCGCCTGGGCAACTTGGCGAGACCTCATCTCTATAATAAATAAAAAAATCAGCCGGATGTGGCAGCGCGTGCCTGTAATTCCGGCTACTCAGAAGGCTGAGGCGGAAGGATCACTGGATCCCCAGCAGGTCGAGGCTGCGGTGACCGGGAGTAGCCGCTGCACTCCAGTCTGGGCGACAGAGTGAGACTCCAACTAAAAAAAAAAAAAAAAAATGCTTTCTCTTTTTTATAATGTTAGGAGGCTAGATATTATGCAGAATCTTTTGAAATTCACTTTTTTCTTTTTAAGTGAGATAAAATTGAAGATTCATTCTTACATATGATTATGTCAGAAATGTAAGTGCTGTGTTATTATCATCTCTTGTTTTGGCCTACATAACCAGACTTCAGCAGATAGCATGCTTTCTGTATCACATGGCTAACAGTGGGAGGTATCTAATGTAGATTATTCTTCCTGGAGAAATAGATTGAAATTCAATTGGTTAGAAATGTGGCAAGCAGATACCTGTTTACAGATCCAAATTGCATTCAATCAGGACTGAACACAAGCTGCCTGGATAGATCCTGTAAGTAAGCAAGCAAGGCTTTTTACTCTTGTAATGCAGGGTTCTATGTATGTGAATATGTGTGTGCACATGTATGCAGTATTTTTATATTGAGCGGACAGTACTCCTTAAAATAGCAGTGGGAAAAGAATGTTTGGTGACTACATGGAAGTAAAATGTAACTTCTTTTTTTTTTTTTGTAACTTCTTTTAACCTATGTCAGTGTGTGCTTTCATGTAGGAATGTAGCTGTGGTGGCTTCAGCTATTTCAGTAATCAAGGGCTCTTGCCTATTGCTAATCCTGTGATGAACAGGACAAATAGTGGTTATGAATAGAACCCTGCCAAGACTGGAAATTTCATCAGTTTGTAATAGTACAACTGTTGTCTTTAAGCATGTAGGGAAGACACCTAGAAGTAGAAAGCTAATAATATATTCTACAGGGGAGTTGGAGTTTATTGGTTAGAACAGTCAAGATATTCCTGGGTTGTCATTTGCAAGTCTTGTTCTGAGGAGGAGTGGGAGAAATTCAGATTTGTCTCAGGGATCATATATGTCTGTGAACTGTGTAAGTTGGTACCTGATTCCTCTAGAGATCCTTACTAAATATTTGATATTCAAATAAAATACCATTTTGATTGAAAGTGTAAATCAAGGTTGTCTGGTTAAATAAGTCAAAACCAGAACATAGCCACCAGATAAATAAGGATCAGCTTGATATATAATAGGCCTCTGAAATAAGTTCATTAAAAACAAATCTAGGGAATAAAGTTAGCCATTTAGTAACTAAAAACTTGCTAGGCAAACTCAAAAAAAATCAGATGTTGAATTATTATTCTTAATTTTTTTTTTTTTGAGTTGAAGTCTCACTCGGTCACCCAGACTGGAGTGCAGTGGCCGCTCCCGATCACCACAGCCTCGCCTGCTGGGCTCCGGCAATCCTTCCGCCTCAGCCTTCTGAGTAGCCGGAATTATAGGCATGCGCTACCATGCCCGGCTGATTTTTTGATTTATTGTAGAGATGAGTTCTCGCTGCCCAGCGGGTCTCGAACCCACGGGCACAGGCAATCCACTCACCTCAGCCTCCCAAAGGCGCAAGATTACAGGCTGAGCCACCAAGCCTGGCTTATTCTTAATTTTTTAAAAAAAATTTTATTTAGAGATGGTGTCTCGCTGTGTTGCCTAGGCTGGTCTCAAATTCTGGGACTCAAGTGATCCTCCTGTCCCAGCCTTCCAAAACACTGGGATTATAGGTGTGAGCCAATGCACTCGGTCCTAAATAGGAAATCATGTTGCAGTCTATACCTCTCACTATATCAAGATTATAAATGATCTCTGGCGCTGACCGAGAAGCTGGGTTCCTTTTAAGCCTGAGGAACAAGCACTGTATTTTGGCCACGGCATTCTCACTAATGTCCTTAGGATAGCAGCTTAACGTTGGCTTTAGAATTCTGTCATTTACATCAGGCATGCAAAAAAGAAAAAAAGGAAGGAAAACAATAACCCAGATTTCTTTTTCAGTTCTGTGCCTTGTCTGTATACCCCTAAAAGGCCTATCAACCATAGAGAAAATTCATGTGAGCAAAATAATTACTTTATTATTATTATCATTAAAAGTAATTATTATGAAAAGTCTATGTATTAAGTTGGTTGATTGGAGCTCAGTGCATTTGCCTAAGAGAAGCAATGCTACAAGTAATCATTTTGTTTCTAAATCAGTCCAGGTCACTGAGAAAAAAGTTTCTTTCTTCTAAAACTGACCCAATTTTGAAAGATGTCAAGTTTGTAGTTGGCAGTGTATTTACTATCTTTCTTTTGCCTCATAGGGCCCCTGGGCCTACATACCCTCTCCCTACTTTGATACCATATTCATATCTGCTTTGTTTCTTGATACTTCCGTGTTGGTAAATTATTTTTCTCCCTTTTCACATCAATACCAAAAACTCAGATACTTTTCAATGGAACCATCTCTGGCATTAGGAGGTGTGAACAATGGTCTTTCTTGGGGCATATGTCCTCTCACACACTTGTAAATTAAGAAATAGGATTCTGGGACAGATGCAGTGACTGAAGCCTGTAATCCCAGCACTTTGGGAGACCGAGGTGAGAGGATTGCCTGAGACCATGGTTTAGAGACCTGTCTGGGCAACATGGTGAGACCTTGTCTCTACAATTAAAAAAAAAAAAAAAAAAACACTAGCCGGGCATGGTAGTACACACCTGTAGTTCTGGCTTCTTGGACGGCTGGAGTGGAAGGATCACTGGAGCCCAGTAGGTCGACGCTGCGTTGGCCATGAGCGTACCACTGCACTCCAGCCTAGGCAACTGAGTGAGACTCCAACTCAAAAAAAAAAAAAAAGGATTCTGGGTACCACAAATGACAGAGTAAGTGAAAATACTACAATGGTTAGGAAAAGTGTCTGAGTGTGATGGTGGGAATTAGACTTCTGTTCTTGCTTTGTGAGTTTTCTTTCTTCACTTTAACTCCATAGCAGCACTTTTCCAGGGGTAAATAGAAGAGGACAGAGGCAGCCACAGGCCGTCTGTAAACTAGATTTGCCAGTTTCTCATCAGACAGAATGAGCATAGACCCCAAGGGAGTGGCTATAGATGAGACTGACCTAAAATTTTCAGGAAGACTTACTGGAACTTAAAAATAAGTTGCCTAACCCAGGTGCAATGGCTCACGCTTGTAATCCAGTCCCAGCACTTTCGGAGGCTAAGGTAGGAGGATTGCTTGAGACCAGCCTCGGCAATATAGCGAGACCTTGTCTTTACAAAAAGCCGAAAAAAATTAGTTTGGTGTGGTGGTGCACATCCATAGTCCCAGCTACTTGGGAGACTGAGGCAGAAGGATTGCCTGAACCCAGGATTTCGAGGCTGCATTGAGCTGTGATCATGCCACTACATTCCAGCCTAGGTGACAGAGTGAGACTCCTACTCAAAAAGAAAAAAAAAAGTTGCCCCAAACATCTGTGTGTTTAAGTTAGGTATGAACATGATTTACTCTGTATAGATCTGTTAAATACTTTTAGTTCAGTAATTTCAGAGTTTGTGAACTATCTAAAGTAAACCATACAACAGAGAAAATGCTCGTAATCTCATGTATTTTTATTTTCTGCTTATGAATACATATCAATTAATAGTGAGATGGTAGTCAAGAGACCAAGATTCTGTTCTATATTTCGTCAACATCATCATGCCATGTAGTTCCCTCTTGTCTTAGTTTACCCTGTTTTCAAAACCCCTTTCACCAGTTAGTTGTACTGCAAGCATGTGGTCAGAAGAAAAGGTCAGATGTCCAAAGTATCATACTTGAAAACTGTGTTCACCAGGCGCGGTGGCTCACCCCTGTAATCGGAGCACTTTGGGAGGTGGAAGCAAGAGGATTGCTTGGGCTCATGGGTTCAAGACCAGCCTAGGCAACATGGTGACCAGCCTAGGCAACATGGTGAGACCTCCTGTCTACAATTAAAAAGAAAATTAGGCTGGGCTCAGTGGCTCAGCCTGTAATCCCAGCGCTTTGGGAGGCCGAGGCAAGTGGATTGTCTAAGCCCGCGGGTTCGAGACCAGCCCAGGCAACTTGGTGAGACCTCGTCTCTACAATTAAAAAAAAAAAAGCCAGGTGTGGTTGCGTGTGCCTGTAGTTCCAGCTACTCAGAAGGCTGAGGCGGAAGGATCGTCAGAGCTCAGCAGGCTGACGCTGGGGTGGCTGTGAGCGTGACACTGCATTCCAGCCTGGGCGAAGGAGTGAGACTCCAACTCAAAAAAAAAAAAAATAGCTGGGTGTGATGGCGCATATCTTTTTTTTTTT
>NW_007258386.1:685676-688614 GCF_000164805.1 Carlito syrichta | reverse complement strand
ATCCTTCCACCTCAGCCTTCCAAGTAGCCGGAATTACAGGCATGCACTACCACGCCCGGCTGATTTTCTTATTTATCGTAGAGATGAGGTCTCGCTGCCCAGGCGGGTCTCGAACCCGCGGGCTCAGGCAATCCACTCACCTCAGCCCCCCAAAGGCGCGGGATTACAGGCTGAGCCACCGAGCCCGGCTAGGCGCATACCTTTAATTCCAGCTATTTGGAAGGCTGAGGTGGAAGGATTGCCTGAGTACAGCAGGTCGAGGCTGCGGTGGCCGTAAATGTGCCACTGCATTCCAGCCTGATCAACAGAGTGAGACTCTGACTCAAAAAACAAAAGCAAAACAAAACTGTGTGTTTTTTGGTGCCTGGTTAGATACTACGGATTTTATTTTCTGGCAGAGTAGTATCAAGTCTCATTTGATGTTAGCCAGAAATGGGTGGAGTTTCTTAAACTAGTTGGATTGACTGAAGCAGGGCACTGTGTACTGGTGAATTTTTTTTCAATCCCTCCCTTTGCCAAAAAAGCTTTTGCCATTGAATAAACCTGAACCCAGTTATAATTGATATATATAATTGAGTACTTGATATATAAAATAATAGTCATACATATTTACATTGAGGGTCTGTATGAAATTTATTTTTTTATAGTTAATTGAAGTGACTTACTTGAATTATAAGTAGCTTATAGAATAATCAATCTCAGGAAACATGTAACGTAACACTCTCATTTTACAGATAGGGATCTCAGTCCCGGAAGGTGACTCATTCAAGGCCACAGTGAGTGTCAGATTAAACCAGTGCTTCGGTGAATCATAGGAACTTCTTTACCCAGCTTTCAAATTCTCTTGAATCATAGGAACTTCTTTACCCAGCTTTCAAATTCTCTTGCCTCCTACTCACAAATCCATTTAGAGTTAACTTTATCACTCATTTATTAACAAAAGTTGAAAAAAGAAGTTAACTGTATTTCCTACACAGATAAAAGAGGAACAGTATAAAAAGTGAGAAGTAAAAAAATTTTTTTTTTTTCGGGTAAAAATCCTTCTTATTCACAAAGCTACATTTTTTGATCCTCCTGAATATTCAGATTTGATAATAGCACTGTGTTATATCCTTTTGTCCATGAAATAATTAACTAATCATTTAAGGCATAACTGAATAGCAAGTAGCTTCAAATGATTCTGTAAGTACGAGATGAAATTAATACAGGAATTTGTCATAATTCTAGAATACTTGCAGAACAAGTTTAACAAATCTATAGAGCTTTTAAGGAGTGTATTGTGCTTGTACATGTTTTAGAATAGAATAACTATAAAATATGTTATTCTTTAATTTATGGAAAACAAGATTTCTGGCCGAAAAAGCCTCTACTTTTACTTTTAGTATAACACTAGCATTGCCTTTACAGGCTCATTTTCCATAAGTAGAGTTTGTGTGTGTGTGTTTTAAAATCATACTTGTATTTACATGTGGTGACAAAGAATAACTAAACTGTTGAGATATGGATGCTGGGTGGTTGATTCTATGAGCTCATAGCCAGGCGACCTTCCCACTCCACAGTTGTATCACTTTCTATCAGTTTTTAAGACTTTAAAATTTAAATGTATCAGAATTTAAGCTACTGTTCATATTCCAAGAACCACATACAGTTCAGAAAGTTGTCTGGGAGTGTTTGTGGGAGGAGTTAAGAACTGGGGGGAGAAAATATTACAGTGAATTAAAAAGCTGCCCTTTGAGAATCTGTACTCTGATGAATGATATTTAAAATGTTTGGTGTTGAGGTGAGTGGATTGCCTGAGCCCGCGGGTTCAAGACTCGCCTGGGCAGCGAGACCTCATCTCTACAATAAATCAAAAAATCAGCCAGGCGTGGTAGCGCATGCCTGTAATTCCGGCTACTTGGAAGGCTGAGGCAGAAGGATCGCCGGAGCCCAGCAGGTTGAGGTTGTGGTGGCCGGGAGCGGCCACTGCACTCCAGTCTGGGCGACAGTGAGACTCCAACTCAAAATAATAATAATAATAAAAATTAAGTGTTTGGTGTTTTTATCTATTTTTATCCATGTCCTAATTAGAAAAAGTTTTAAGTAAATTGCATCATGTGTCATTGTCTTATATTTCTGGGGGAAAATTTATCTATTGGGCTCTTTCTGTATATTGTTAAGGAGAGCCTGGCTTTCAATTTCTCTTTGACCACGAAACTGTTTAATTATAGATATCCTTTATTGTTTTGGACTTATAACAGCTATCAAAGCCTTACTGGTAATAATAGTTATCAAAACTGGAAAAGGAAAAAGCAGTTACTTTTCATGGAATCCCTTGCTTGACACTAGAGTTTGTCAGGATTTTATTTATTTATTTATTTTTTTGATTGAGCATCTCACTTTGTTGCCCAGACTGGAGTGCAATGGTACCATGGCCACCACAGCCTCAACTTCCTGGGCTCAGGTGATCCTTCTGCCTCAGCCTTCCAAGTAGCTGGAACTACAGGCATGTGCCAGCACATCTGGCTACTTTTCTGATTTATTGTAGTGGTGAGATCTAGTCATAATTATTCAGGCTGGTCTCGAACTTCTGAGGCAATCCTCTCACCTCCCAAAGTGCTGGGATTATGGGTGTGAGCCACCGTGCCTAACTAGAATTTGTCAGGCTTTTAAAAAGCTCTTTAATGAGTCATTTCTCAATGCTTTCCCTGGCATGATCCATAATTCCAATAATACTTTGTGTATCCAGTAGGTTGGATGAGCATAGAATGGAACTTCCCACATTCATGTAAGTGGGTCACAGATGTGTTGCTACTACTATAGGAACCTTTTTTTATTGTTTTTTTTTTTTTTGAGTTGGAGTCTCACTCTGTTGCCCAGACTGCAGTGCAGTGGCCGCTCCCGGCTACCGCAGCCTCGACCTGCCAGGCTCCGGCGATCCTTCCGCCTCAGCCTTCCA
>NW_007258386.1:674023-685496 GCF_000164805.1 Carlito syrichta | reverse complement strand
TTATTGTAGAGATGAGGTCTCGCCAAGTTGCCCAGGCGGGTGTCGAACCCGTGGGCTCAGGCAATCCACTCACCTCAGCCTCCCAAAGGCGCGGGATTACAGGCTGAGCCACCGAGCCCGGCTCAGGAACCTTTTTTTAAAAAATTTATTTTGAGTTGGTGTCTCTGTCACCCAGGCAGGAGTCCAATGGCATGATCATGGCCTACCACATCCTCAACTTCCTAAGCTTAGACAATCCTTCCACCTCAGCCTCCCAAGTAGCTGGGACTACAGGTGCGCACCACAATGCCTGGCAAATTTTTTGATTTTTTTTTTTTTTTTTTAATAGAGACTAAGTCTTTCTGTGTTGTCCAAGTTTGTCTTAAACTCCTGGCCTCAAGCAGTCTTCCTTCCTGGCCTCCCAAAATTTTGAGATTATAGGTGTGAGCTACTGCGCCTGGCCCCGGAACTTTTTCAACTGTGACAGCTGAAATTACATTTGAACTCCTTTTTATGTTTCCCTCTGAAAAACTGCTGAATTCTGAATTCAGTTGTGTTTATTCAAGTAGTGGAATTCAAAATTCCAGTAATAGAATTCAGTAAGTGTGAGGTGGCGTTTGCTGTGGATAGCAGTTCTGCCATGCCAGGACCACTTTTGGCAGCAAAGCTGCCAGTTCTTTTGTCACTAGTCCCACACTGGTAAAAGTGTAATTCCTGCTGACCAAACTGGTGGTGGGCAGGATGGGGACAGTAACAGATCTAGATAAGAGGGTCATAGACTCACTGGTCCTACCCAAAGCTCAAACAGGTTTCAAGAACAAAAAGCTTCTCAACTTGTGTTCTGCAGTTCGTTGATTTCCAGTACTTTGGAGTGGCTTATCTTGACAGTTTTACCCAATTCCATATTTATTTATGGAGAGGATTCACCAACTTCTTCCTATCACCTATAACTAAAATATCTCAAAACATCATCTTCCTTTGACTTAATTTGCCCTTGCCACTGTTTTTCTTTGCACAGAGTGACTAAATTGGATTTGACTTTGTTATACTTATTAGACAATGCTAAATAGAAATAATTGTGTTGATTTTTCTTTATTATTTTTGATTTATTTGCATACTTATTGCTGGCCTGAGTGTTAGCAATTAGCTAAAGTGCAACTTTTTGATAGGATTTTTGTTTTGGAAATTAAAAATATTTCTGTCTTGGTCCATTTGTGCTATTATAACAAAATACCTCTGACTGGATTATTTATTTGTTTATTTTTGAGTTAGGTCTCACTCTGTTGCCCAGGCTTGAGTGCAGTGGCACAATCATGACTCACTACAGTCTCCAGCTCCTGGGCTCTGGCAATCCTCCTGTGTCAACCAACCGAGTAACTGGAATTACAGGCACCCACTACCACACTCAGCTCATTTTTAAATTTTTTGTAGAGATGAGTTCTTGCTATGTTGCCCAGGGTAGTCTCGAATTCTTGGACTGAAGCAATCTTCCTTTCTTGGCCTCCCAAAGTGCTGGGATTACAGGTGTGAGCTACCATCATGACCAGTCTGACTGGGTGATAACAGAAATTTATTTCTCGAAGCTTTAGAGATTAGGAGCTTCCAAGATCAAGGTGCTAGTAGATGTATATAGAGAGATAGGTAAGTAGGTAGATGTCTACATGCCTCACAGTTTGTTTATTTATCCATTGATGGAAACTGTGCGAGTGTGCAGATTTCCTTCTCTTTTTTTAGAGGACAGGGTCTCTGTGTTGCCCAGGCTGGATTGCAGGGGCCATTCACAGATGTGCTCATAGTGCTCTGCAGCCTGGAATTACTGGCCTCAAGTGATCTTCCCACCTCAGCCTCCTAAGTAGCTAGGAATACAGGTGCATGCCACTGCATCTGACTTGCAAATATTTCTTAGTTGACATTTTTTAATACCTCGGTGAACTCAATCTAATTGCATGATAACAGTTTATAGCTTCAAAGCAAAAATTCAGCTTTGAAAAAATAAGCTATAAATGAATCATTTCACAAAAGTAAAAGATGATTTTAGCCCTTTTTCTTTCTTAAGGAATTGAATTTTATTAAAATTGGTAGGGTAAAGTCAGGTGTGGTGGTATGCACCTATAGTTCTAGCTAAACAAGAAGACTTGCTTGAGCCCCAGATTTACGTGAGCCCCTGAGATTTGAATTCAACCTGGGCAACATAGAAAGGCTCTCTCTCTCTCTCTCTCTCTCTCTCACACACACACACACACACACACACACACACACAACTTGGGTATGTTTCCAGCAGGCTTCATTATTTGGAAATACTAGATGTGAAAAAAGATGATTTAAGAACTCATTAGTATAGTCAAAGGAAATTTAAATATCACATTTGCTTTAAGAACTCACGTAGAGTTCCAAATAAAATCCTTTTTAAAATTTTAATGATAAAAATTTGAGCATTCTTCCATGTGCCTAATTTTTTTTATATCAGGTTCCTATTTGAAATGGCTACCTTAATTCCTCATCAAGAATTTTAGTTGGGCTCAGTGGCTCCGCCTGTAATCCCGTGCTTTGGGAGGCTGAGGTGAGTGGATTGCCTGAGCCCGTGGGTTTGAGATCCGCCTGGGCAACTTGGTGAGACCTCATCTCTACAATAAATCAAAAAATTAGCTGGGCGTGGTAGCACACGCCTGTAGTTCCAGCTACTTGGAAGGCTGAGGTGGAAGAATTGCTGGAGCCCAGCATGTCAAGGCTGCAAGCAGCCACTGCACTCCAGTCTGGGTGACAGAGTGAGATTCCAACTCAAAAAAAAAAAAAGACTAATCAGACAAGGCTCTCTCTACCATCGTTGTATATTATGGGGCCATCTAGAATTTTAAAAGATAATTTAAAATTCTTTTTTATTTTTTTTTGAGTCAGACTCTTACTTTGTCGCCCAGGTTGGAGTACAGTAGCATGTTCATGGCCACCACAGACTTGATATGGTGAACTCAGACAATCCTTCCACCTCAGCCTTCCAAGTAGCTGGAGCTATAGGCCACTGTGCCCAGCTAAATTTTTTATTTATTTATTTTTTATTTTTTTACTTAATGTGGAGGCAAGGTCTCACCAAGTTGCTCAGACGGGTCTCAAACCCCTGGACTCAGGCAATCCTCTTGCCTCTGCCTCCCAAAATGCTGAGATCATAGGTGTGAGCCACTGAGCCCAACTAAAATTCTTGATGAGGAATTAAGGTGGCCATTTCAAATAGGATCCTGATATAAAAAAAATTAGGCACATGGAAGAAGGCTCAAATTTTTATCATTAAAATTTTAAAAAGGATTTTATTTGGAACTCTACGTGAATTCACTATTTAATATTTTTCCAAATCTTGACATTCAATTTTTTTTTCTTATGTAATATAAAGAATATGTTATGAGCCAGGCTCGGTGGCTCAGCTGTAATCCCGCGCCTTGGGAGGCTGAGGTGAGTGGATTGCCTGAGCCCGCAGGTTCGAAACCTGCCTGGGCAACTTGGCGAGACCTCATCTCTACAATAAATCAAAAAATCAGCCGGCCGTGGTAGCGCACGCCTGTAGTTCCAGCTACTTGGAAGACTGAGGCTCCAGCTACTGGAGCCCAGCAGGTCGAGGCTGCGGTGGCCAGGAGCAGCCTCTGTACTCCAGTCTGGGCAACGGAGTGAGACTCCAACTCAAAAAAAAAAAAAAAAGAATATGTTATTAGTGTGTTCACCAAAGCCCCATATAGGTATGGACAAACCACCTCCAACACTCCCTGTTCTGACCAATGTTATCTCCTCCCTACCCCATCCACACCCTCAAAATTATCTTAGTTTGTTTATTTGCTTGTTGGTTTTTAATTGAGGTCTTACTCCCTTGCCCAGGCTGGAGTGCAATAACATGATCACTATCACAACTCATCATAGCGTTCACCTCCTGGGCTCAGATGATACTTTCGCCTCAGCCTTGGGAATAATTGGGACTCCAGATGCGTGCCACCACACCTGGCTTATTTAAAAAAAATTTTTTTTGAAGAGACAGGTTTCACTATATGGTCTAGTCTCATCTCAAATACTTCAAGCAGTCCTCCTGTCTTGACCTTTCAAAGTGCTGGAATTATAGGTGGGAGCCACCACGCCTTGCCTTTTACCTTTTTCTTTCTAGATACTCACCTAGAAGTAGGTCTTGTCCCCTGGGCTTTATTTTCCCCTCGGTACTTTATAGTAGGATTTAGTTTGCAATCTATACTAGTTGGGTTCAGTATCTTGACTCTCATGCCCTTATGCTACCACTCTAGTATAAAGCAATACCTTTTAGGTGTTAGATTTGGGAATTGGGGTTGGAATGGCTTCTAATTTTTAGGGTTCTGGAAGTATCTGCTTTGTGCATATTTTGTAATTGTGATAGTCTCAAAGCTTGGTCTTATGGAGGAAACTAAAAAGTAATGATTGAAAAAGGGTTGTGACTTCCATATTTGTAGCATAGAAGGATAGTATAAGTGGGAGGAGGGGAGTATAGGGGGACAGGCATGAAGAAAGAATGACGTATTCCTTGCTGTATATATTTTTCCTAAGTGCATTTTGTGGAGAGAAGTAGACAGTGGACAAAGTCTTGAAAGAAAAACTGACCATCAAGCACTTAAACCATAGTAAATTTTAACTTTTTCAAGTTTGGGTTGGAGAAGAAAAATGTGTTTTAGCTGGAATTCTTCAGTTACAAGCAACAGAAATAGATTGACTAAATTAGACAAAGGGAAGATTTATTGGAAGGCCACTCGCTTAGACTTGAGAAAGAAGACAGGGCAACTTAACAGCTGTCACCCATAGGCTTTTCTTTCAGGATGTAGTCATGAAATGGTTCTGTTCACCCATTTTCTTCCTATATTCTGGTTGGCCCAACTCTAGTAATGTCCCTAACCCTGTGGATTTGGGGATTAGTTTATATTGGGGGAGATAAAGAAGAATAGATTTCTGGGTAAATGCAAGTAATAGCTATTACATGATGCAGTTAAGGATTGGTGTGTTTGACTTACATTTTGCTGGTCAGTTAATATAGCTCATATGTCATCTTTATCAAGTCTCTTGGAGTTTCTGTTAGACTCTTTGAAAACAGGAATAGTACCTTGCGTACTTTACTTCCTATTGTGCTTTGCATGTACCAGGTGCTCAATTTTGTGCAGACCCTTTGACTCTTTTTCAATGTCATTTCTGAATAATCTACGCTATTCACCTTTGGTTTTCATTATGTTTAAAAATTAAGACCTGCTTTTCTGTAAAAATGGTAATATACATGACTATAAAGAGGAACCGTCTCCCATGAGGGGATATGTCTATTTTTTCATGCTGGCAGGGCTAAGCATTGTAGTTTCGTTGACAGGGCTATCCACAAGTGATTCACAAAGAAGCAGTACTTGCTTCATGATAATGCCCATCTTCACAGTCTGGTCAAGAAAGTTGATTTCGTTTGCTTGATAGTAATCTTCTTCATGGAAATGTGACGTGTGTGTGTGTGTGTGTGTGTGTGTGTGTGTGTGTGTGTACACTTTTTTTGTTTTTTGAGTTGGAGTCTCACTCTGTCGCCCAGACTGGAGTGCAGTGGCCACTCCCAGCCCCACAGCCTCGACCTGCTGGGCTCTGGCGATCCTTCCGCCTCAGCCTTCCAAGTAGCCGGAATTACAGGCATGCTCTACCACGCCTGGCTGATTTTTTTTTTTTTATTGTAGAGATGAGGTCTCGCTGCCCAGGCGGGTCTCGAACCCACGGGCTCAGGCAATCCACTCACCTCAGCCTCCCAAAGGTGCGGGATTACAAGATGAGCCACCGAGCCTGGCTGTGTGTGTGTATTTTTGAGTTGGAGTCCTTGTCACCCAGGCTGGAGTGCAGTAGTGGCACATTCACGACCACTGAATCCTCGACCTGCTGGGCTCAGGTAATCCTTCTGCCTCAGCCTTCCAAGTAGCTGGAACTATGCATGCACTACCACACCCAGCTAATTTTTTTTTTTGAGTTCGAGTCTCACTCCTTCACCCAGGCTGGAGTACAGTGGCACACTCATGACCACCCCAGCGTCGACCTGCTGGGCTCCAGCCATCCTTTTGACTCAGCATGCCAAGTAGCCGGAACTACAGGCACATGCTACCACTCCCGGCTAATTTTTTGATTTATTGTAGAGATGAGGTCTTGCCAAGTTGCCCAGGCTGTTCTTGAACCCGCGGGCTCAGGCAATCCTCTCACGTCAGCCTCCCAAAGTGCTGAGATTATAAGCTTGAACCACTGTACCTGGCCTGTTTTTCTTATAGAAAAATATAGTGGCACTTGCTTTATCTACTTTCCAGAAATTTGAGAAGAAAGTAACTAGGAATGACTTATCTTGGTAAGACTATCCATTTCTGAGCTTTAATTTTCTCATCTTTCGAATGAGGGAGCCTCCTCTAGCTGTAAAATTTTAGATTTAGATTTTTTTTGTTTGTTTATAACAACTGACAAGAATTTCTAGGAATGTTTTTCCTTTTGCAGTACTCATTACAGGAAACATCTTTTTCCCCTTAACCAGGTAGTTGCAGCAGTGCAGAATGGCTGACCTCAGTCTTGCAGATGCATTGACAGAGCCATCTCCGGAAATTGAGGGAGAGATAAAGCGGGACTTTATTGCCACCCTGGAGGCAGAAGCCTATGATGATGTTGTGGGAGAAACTGTTGGAAAAACAGACTATATTCCTCTCCTGGATGGTGATGAGAAAACTGGGAACTCAGAGTCAAGGAAGAAACCATGCTCAGAGACTAACCAGGTTGAAGGTAAGTATTTAAGCCAAACTGTTTATATATGTTCAGAAAATAGATTAGGGATTATGCTGTGGGTCATAATCTTGGGAACTTTAAGGAAACTGAGCTAAGTTTTTTCGTATAAACTGGTAATGAGCCAGGTGTGGTGACTCACGCCTGTGATGCCAGCACTTTGGGAGGTGGAGGATTACCTGTGCCCAGAGATTCAAGACCAGCCTAGGCAACTTGGCGAGACCTCATCTCTACAGTAAATCAAAATACTGGTCGGGCTTAGTGTCATATACCTGTGGTTCCAGCTTCATGGAATGCCGAGGCTAGAGGATTGCCTGAGCTCAGGGGTTTGAGACCAGCCTAGGAAACTTGGTGAGACCTCTTCTTGACAATAAATCAAAAAATTAGCCGGGCATGGTGGCATGTACCTGTAGTTCCAAGTACTTGGAAGGCTGAGGCAGAAGGATTGCCTGAGCCCAGCAGGTCGAGACTGCAATGGCCGTGAGCATGCCACTGCACTCCAACCTGGGCAACAGAGTGAGACTCTGCTCAAAAAAAAAAAAAGAAAGAAATCAAGAATGTAGCATCACCACCCTTTAGCTGAATGTATGTACATGAGTTTAGAGTTTACTTGTGACCCTGAAGTTTATTCTGTAATGTTTCAACTACCATTAAGATCTGCTTCTTGGCTGGGCTCGGTGGCTCAGCCTGTAATCCCAGCACTTTGGGAGGCCGAGGCAAGTAGATTGCCTGAGCCTGAGATTTGAGACCAGCCCGGGCAACTTGGTGAGACCTCGTCCCTACAAAAGATAAAAAAAATTAGCCAAGCCTGGTAGCGCACACCTATAGTTCCAGCTACTTGGAAGGCAGAGGCGGAAGGATTGCCGGAACCCAGCAGGTCTTCTTGCTGGGCGCCATGGCTCTTGCCTGTAATCCCAGCACTTTGGGAAGCCGAGGTGAGGGAATTGCCGGAATCCAGGGGTTCAAGGGCAGCCTGGGCAACTTGGTGCACGCCTGTGGTTCCAGCTACTTGGAAAGCTGAGGTGGAAGGATCACCTGAGCCCACCAGGTTGAGGCTGTGGTGGCCGTGAGCATGCCACTGCACTCTAGCCTGGGCAACAGAGTGAGACTCCTACTCAAAAAAAAAAAAAGATCTCTTTCTTGACTGGGTGTGGTGGCTTATACCTGTAATTCCAGCACTTTGATAGGTGGAGGCAAGAGGATTTTTTGAGGCTAGGATTTTTTGAGGTTCAAGTCCTGCATGGACAACAGAGTGAGACCCTATCTCTATCCTCCCCCCTCAAAAAAAAAAAAAATTCTGCATCTTAATTTCCTAAGTTGAGTTGTTGCTGTGCCTTTTCTTTGGAAGTTGGTCTGTAAAGTTGGATTTGTAAAATTGTATGCTTATATCAGAACTTAATTTAGTATGGAATCAGATGCCATTTGTCTTTGGGGTCATCTCAGGTCAAAATAAAAGCATGATTAAAGCCTTTAAAAGATATTTGCTGTTTTTTATATATTTCTGGATCTGTTTTGCTAATATTTAGTTGAAGATTTTTGTATCTATGTTTGAGTAATATTGGGCTGTAATTTTTTTTGTGTATGTTGAAGTCTCACTCTTTTGCCTAGTCTGGAGTGTAGTGGCACAGCCAGTGCAGCCTCGACCTGCTGGGCTCAGGTGATCCTTCTGCCTCAGCATTTCAAGTAACTGAACCCACAAGCAAGTGCCACCACACCTGGCTAATTTTTAAAAAAATTTTTTATTGTAGAGATGAGGTCTCACCAAGTTGCCCAGGCTGGTCTTGTATCCCTGGACTCAGACAATCCTCTTACCTCTTCCTCCCAAAGAAAGTGCTGGGATTATAGGCATGAGCCATCACGCCAGGTGGTCTGTAGCTTTCTTATATTGTCTTTGTCTAGTTTTAAAATTGAAGTTATGCTGACTTCATAAAATGATTTAGGAAGTGTTCCCTCCTCTTCTCTTTTCTAGAATAGTTTTTGTAGAATTGATATTTTTCTTCTTTTCAATGTTTGATAGAATTTGTCAATAAAGCTATCTGAGCTTGAAGTTTTTCTTTGTCAGGTTTTTAACTAGTAATTCAATTTCTTCAAGAGATTATAGAAACTGTCAGGTTATTCATTTCTTAAGTGGGTTTTGGTAGTTTGTATCTTTCAAGGAATTCTTTGGTCTATTTTCTCTAAGTTGTAAATTAATGAAGATAAAATTGTAATAATACTACCTTATTTTTAATGTCTGTAGGATCTGTTGTCATGTCTCCTTTCATTTCTTACATTGGTAATTTGTGACCTCTTTTTTTTTTTTTTAAATCATTCTAGATAGAGGTTTATCATGTGTATTGAAAGATTTAGCTTTTGGTTTCATTGATTTTTTTCCCCCCCCTATTGTCTTTTTGTGTTAAATTTCTGCTCATATCTTGTTTCCTTCCTTCTGTTTCCTTTGAGTTCTTGTGTTCTTCTAGTTTCTTAAGATGGCAGCTTAGATCATGTCTTGTTTGAGATATTTATTCATTTATTTTCTAATGTAAGCCCTTAATAAATTACCCTCTAATCATGGTTTTAGCTATGTCCTGTGGATTTTGATATGATGTATTTTTATTTTCATTCAATTCCAAATATTTTCTTATATTTCCCTTGTGAATTTCTCTTTGACCCATGACTTATTTAGAAGTATGTTGTTTAGTTTTGTAATATTTGGAGATTTTCCAGATTCATTCTGTAACTGATTTTTAGTTCTATTGTGGCTAGAAGACATCTTTTGACATTTCAATTCACTTTCATTTTGTCAGGGTTCATTTTATGGCCCAGAGTATTGTTGTAGTCTCCCAGGTTTTTATGCCTACTACACAGAAAAGCTGTTATACTGAAGATAGTAGTCATTGCAGTAGTGAAATAATTTAAAAATTGCAGAGCAGCTAACAGGAGAATTCCCTGAGAATTCAGAGACGAGGGTTTGTTGGTTTTTTATTTTTACTTTTTTTGGAACCAGGTCTCATTCTACTGTCCAGGCTGGTATGCAGTGGCACAATCACAGCTCACTGCAGCCTTGACTTCCTAGGCTCAGGCAATCCTTATACCTCATCTTTTCAAGTTGCTGGGAATGCAGGTGCATGTCACTAAGCCTGGCTAATGTTTTTATTTTTATTTTTTTTTTACAACTAATGTTTTTATTTTTTTGTAGAAACAAAATATCTCAGCCAGGCTCAGTGGCTCAGCCTGTAATCCCGTGCCTTGGGAGGCTGAGGTGAGTGAATTGCCTGAGCCCACGGGTTCAAGATCCGCCTGGGCAACTTGGCGAGACCTCATCTCTACAATCAATCAAAAAATTGGCCAGGCGTGGTAGCGCGCGCCTGTAGTTCCAGCTACTTGGAAGGCTGAGACGGAAGGATCGCCGGAGCCCAGCAGGTCGAGGCTGCGGTGGCCGGGAGCGGCCACTGCACTCCAGTCTAGGCGACAGAGTGAGACTCCAACTAAAAAAAAAAAAAAGATATCTCTATATTTTCCAGGCTGGTCTTCAACTCTTGGGCTCAAGCAATCCTCTTTCCTTACTCTCACAGAGTGCCAGGATTACAGGTGTAAGCCACCACACCCACCATAGTCAAGGGTTTTTAAGAATAATTTGCAGGCAGAAGTCTAGGGAATTGGGACTGTGGATTGGTTAGAGGTGAAATCATAGGGGTATCGAAAATGTCTTCGTGTATGCTGAGTCAGTTCCTGGGCACAGGTCACGTGAGTTGAGTCCATTCCTTGGTCAGGAGTTCAGGTGGCCATATCTGTCAGTCCACCAGAATGCAAAATTTGAAAAACATCTCAAAGTCCAGTCTTAGGCATGTGTAATCTATGGGAACAATTGGGGAAGTTATACATCTTGTGAACAATAGCTGGTCCTTGTAAAAGTATGTGGCAGGGGGAATCCCCAGTGATCAAAGCTGCTCTCCTCTGTCAGTCAGTCAAACTTCTGGATGTCATCAAGCAGGGCTGCATGATGTTAAGGGCTCATTTTTCTTTCTCAGAAAATAAGCACATCAACCTTGTGGCCGTTTCCCCCAGAGGTCAGGACGTGACAGAATTCAGGCCCCTATAACAGTTTTAACTTTGTGACCTTTTATTTATTTTACAAAGACAGTTCAGTTTCAATATGTTCTATTGTGGTCAGTGTTCTGTGAGCATTGGAAAATGATGTGTAATATGCTGCTATTGGGTAGAATGTTCTATTAATGTCAAATAAGACTAGGTCGTTGAAAAACATCTCAAAAGACCAGTCTTAGGCATGTGTTATCTAAGTTACAAATCTTGTGAACAATGGCTGGTTATTGTAAAAGTATGTGGGAGGGAGTATGCGTTGTTTAGGTTTTCTGTATCATTACTAACTTTATATCTACTGTTCTAAGAATTTCTGAGAAGGGACATTGAAGTCTGCATGCCATTTTGTGGATGTCTGTCATTCTCCTTTCAGTTTTGTCAGTTTTTGTTTTGTGTATTTTGAAGATCTGTACTCACATATACATACATTTAGATTGTTATATCTTCATGATGAATTGACCCTTTTATCATCATGTAGTGTCCCTCTTTATTTCTGATCGCTTGTTCTGAAGTCTCATTTGTCTTAGTATAGCTGTCCCAGCTTCCTTTTGATTAGTGTTTGTGTGGTATATCTGTCTCCATTTTCTTTTTTTTCTTTTTCTTTTTTTTTTGAGTTGGAGTCTCACTCTGTTGCCCAGACTGGAGC
>NW_007258386.1:665642-673442 GCF_000164805.1 Carlito syrichta | reverse complement strand
AGTGGCCACTGCACTCCAGTCTGGGTGACTGAGTGAGACTCCAACTCAAAAAAAACAACAAAAAAAAGTGGGTTTCTTCGTTTTTGTTTTTGTTTTTTTTTTTTGAGTTGGAGTCTCACTCTGTTGCCTAGCCAACCTCGACTTGCTGGACTCAGGTGATCCTTCTACTGCAGGTTTCCAAGTAGCTGGAACTACAGGCACGTACCACCATGCCTGGCTAAATCAATTAATTAATTTGTTGTAGAGGTGCAGTCTCCCCAAGTGGCCCAGGCTGGTCTCAAGCCCCTGGGCTCAGGCCTCAGCAAAAATGGGTTTCTTCTAGATAGCATATAGGTGATTTTGTTTTTTTTTCCCAATCTGTAGAATTATGTCTTTTTTTTTTTTGAGTTGGAGTCTCAGTCTGTCACCCAGACTGGAGTGCAGTGGCTGCTCCCGGCCACCACAGCCTTGACCTGCTGGGCTCCGACGATCCTTCCATCTCAGCCTTCCAAGTAGCTGGAACTACAGGCGCGTGCTACCACGCCTGGCCAATTTTTTATTTATTGTAGAGATGAGGTCTTGCCAAGTTGCCCAGGTGGGTCTCGAACCCGCGGGCTCAGACAGTCCACTCACCTCAGCCTCCCAAAGACGCAGGATTACAGGCTGAGCCACCGAGCCCGGCTGATCAGAATTATGTCTTTATTTGTATGTTTAGACTATATTATGTTTATTGATATGGTTGGCTTTAAATCAGTTATCTTTCTAATACCTTTGTTTGTTCCGCGTGTTATTTTTCTTTTCTTCCTGCTTGTGAATTGAATTTTTAATTTCTTGTCACTGACTGGAAGCTCAACTATATATAAAATTTTCTTCCACATATTTTTTTCATTATAGTTTTTTTTTTTTTTCCTCTTTTTTTTTGAGTTGGAGTCTCACTCTGTCGCCTAGACTGGAGTGCCGTGGCCACTCCTGGCCACCGCAGCCTCGACCTGCTGGGCTCCGGCGATCCTTCCGCCTCAGCCTTCCACGTAGCTGGAATTACAGACACACTCTACCACTCCTGGCTAATTTTTGATTTATTGTAGAGATGAGGTCTCGCCAAGTTGTCCAGGCAGGTCTCGAACCCGTGGGCTCAGGCAATTCACTCACCTCAGCCTCCCAAGGCACGGGATTACAGGCTGAGCCTCCAAGCCCGGCTTCATTATAATTTTTTAAAAATTGGAGATGTAGTCTCGCTATGTTGCTGGGATTATGAGTGTGAACCATCATGCTCCACCTAAATAATTTTTATGATTCTACTTTAAACTCTAATATTGGCTTATTACATATATTTCTTTTAAAAATTGTTATATATTTGACTCAGTTCACAGAGAAATCTTTAATTTCTCCTAGTTTGCCTTCTAGTAATATTGTACCACTTCATGTATAGTGTAAAGTTCATGGAAAATATTGTCAGGCGCATTGGTACATGGCCCTATTCCCAGCTACTTGGGAAGTTGCGGCAGGAAGATTGCTTGCACCTGGAAGTTTGAGGCCAGCCTGGGCAACATAGTCAGATCCCATCTCTGTTTTAAAAAATCCATGCAAAATAGTAAACATCCAGTTTTTTCTTTTATCTTTTATCTTATACTTAATTTTACATGTGTTAGCAACTTATAATACATTGCTATTATTTTTGCTTTAGCTAATCAGTTATATTTTATTGTATTTTATTTATTTTTTTAAGTTGAGGTTTCACTCTGTTGCCCAGGCTTTTCTTACTCTTTCCCCATCTACAGTGGGTCCTCGTGTATGTTGGGTTTGGTACTCCTCCTCTAGTGGCTTAAGGTTTTTTTTTTCCGTAGAGGATGGGTCTTCATGCCTTTACCTTAATGGTGACCTTTTCCAGGTCTACACCATCAAGGGAGGCTCTATCTGCTGTCTTACCCTGCCTCCAGTTTTTCTTGTGAGCATCCAGTACACATCTGTGAAGACAGTCCTGCAGGTGGATATGAACTCCCTTTGCCAAAGTTTGTGGATCCCAGGAGCCCTGTAGTTTCATGCTAGCCTTCAGTTACCCTCGGCAAATCACTACAATTTTTAGTTGAATTTTTCTTACCTACTTGTATGGCACCCAGCATCTTTTTCACATTCTGTGACACAGGAGAGCTGGTGTTCATGTCCCATATTTCCTCGAAGAGCTTGTCTTTCTTTTGGTTTTATACTACTTGATAGCCCTAATAGTTCAGCTCTCTGGTAATTTCAAGCTAAGCTTTTATAGTTTATCTGGTTTTTTCTTGTTGTTAGGGTAGGAGTGCCATTGCTTTTGGCTTCCTGTAGCATAAGTGGAAGAGGAAAATCTGCCCACCTTTATACACGCTTAATTTGTTGGGGGAGGCACCACAACTCATCAGAAAGAGTATTGAGAGTTTAAGATCTAATTATATCCAGATAAATATTTACTCCAAGAAAATAGGATTCCTTAATGGAAAATGGGAATGTCGTTTTCTTTTAATCCATAATAGTCAGTGGAGTTATTTATCCTCTCCTGACTAACCTAAAAATAAAAAAAAACTAAGTAGGAGAAAGCAAATGATAGGGTATAAATACCAGCGTAACTCTTTAGTCGTGGCTAAGATGTTCTTCCTGACTAGGCACGGTGGCTCACGCCTATAACCCTAGCACTTTGGCAGGTGGCGGTGATAGGATTGTCTGAGCTCAGAGGTTCAAGACCAGCCTGGGCAATTTGGCGAGCCCTCATTTCTACAATAAATCAAGAAAAATTAGCCAGGCGTGGTGGCACACACCTGTAGTTCTAACTACTGCACTCTTGCCTGGGCGACAGAGTGAAACTCTGACTCAAAGAAAAAAAAAGCTCTTCCCATTCCCATTAACTTACTCTCATCAGTAAGGTAGAAGAAGCCTACTTTTTTTTTTTTTTTTTTAAATAGGAATCTCACTCTGTTGCCCTGGTTGAAATGCAGTGGCACACCCATGGCCATCACCGCCTCGACCTGCTGGACTCAGGTGATCCTTCCGCCTCAGCCTTCCAAGTAGCTGGGACCACAGGCATATGCTACCACGCCCGGCTAAATTTTTTATTTATTGTAGAGACAAGGTCTCGACAAGTTGCCCAGGCTGGTCTCGAACCCCTAGACTCAGGCAATTCTCTCATCTCCACCTCCCAAAGTGCTGGGATTACAGGCATGAGCCACTGCGCCTGGCTAAAGCTTGCTTTTCATTTTCTATTACCTTTAACTGTGTTGCTTCCACCACCTGGGACTGAGGTGGGTAAGAGCAATGAAGTAGTAGCAGTAGAATTTTCTTGTACTTCATCTTGAGGGACTTGATTCTTGTAACATTAACTTGGCCCAGGAGGACAAAGTTTTTAAGAAACGATTTTTTTTTTTTTTTTTTTTTAGTTGGAGTCTTACTCTGTCACCCAGACTGGAGTGCAGCTCAACGGCCACCGCAGCCTCGACCTTCTGGCTCAAGTGATCCTTCTGCCTCAGCCTTTCAAATAGTTGGAACTACAGGTGTGCGCCACCACACCCAGCTAATTTTTTAAAAATTTATTTATTGTAGAGAGATGCCATGTTGCCTAGGCTGGTCTCGAACCCGTGGGTTCAGGCAGTCCTCTCAACCTCTGCCTTCCATAGTGCTGGGATTACAGTTGTGAGCCATCATGCCCAGGCTGCCCTCAAGCGATCTTCCTGCTTCCGCCTCCCAAGGTGCTGGGTCTTCAGGTGCACACCACAGCACCTAGCACCCAGCTAGCATGTCGTCCCTTCTTAAAACAAGTTTTAAACTGCTGATTTATTTGGGGCATCAGCCTCATAAAATTTTCATAAAGCATCAATGAATTCACCATTCCTTTATCCAAGATTCACCATAGAGTTGATGTTTGTTCTTGTTTCAATTTCAGCAGAATTCTTATTGCTCTGGTAGGGATTTTTTTCAACCTAATATGCTATTCTTCTTGGATCCTGTTCAGACATGTTATAACAAGTTAGTACCAGTTTATTTAGGTGCAAAAAAAATTGAAATCCCTGCATAGTTTTTTATAATATGCATTTTCCCTGAATTTTTTGAAGATCCCTTGTACAAAGTTTATAATTATAATTAACTTGTAAGTTTCTCATTTTTTCTTTTTACTAGCTTCCTAAAGGTTGTTTGTAGAAGCCTTGACTGAGATTAAAAGGGAGAAGAGAGATTGTTAGGAGATATCAAAGAAGAAAGGAGGCTGGGCTTTGATTGGCTCAGCCTGTAATCCCAGCACTTTGGGAGGCTGAGGCAAGTAGATTGCCTGAGCCTGTGGGTTTGAGACCAGCCTGGGCAACTTCGCTAGACCTTGTCTCTACAATAAATCAAAAATGAGCAGGTGTGGTAGTGTGCACCTGTAGTTCTGGCAACTTAGAAGACTGAGGAGGAAGGATCACTGGAGCCCAGCAGGTTGACACTGGGGTGGCCATGAGTGTGCCACTGCACTGCTGCCTGGGTGATGGAGTGAGACTCCAACTCAAAAAAAAAAAAAAAGAAAAGAGCTGCCTTATTTGGTCTTATAGAAATCAGGCGCAATGAGTGAATATGAATGGAGACATTCCTGCTGTGGGTCTGATTTTATAGATTATCAGACTGATGGATTTTGCCAAAATGACAAGTTTCGTACTTGTTTTGCCTGGATAAATTCCTTTATAAGGCTGGTGTGATGGCTCAAGCCTATAATCCCAGCACTTCGGGAGGTCAAGGCGAGAGGATTGTCTGAGCCTGCGGGTTTGAGACCAACCCGGGCAACATGGTGAGACCTCATCTCTACAATAAATTAAAAAATTAACTGGGCATGGTAGCACGACCTGTAGTTCCGACTACTTGGAAAGCTGAGGTGGAAGGATCACCTCAGCTGAGCAGGTCGAGGCTGCAGTGGCCAGGAGTGTGCCACTGTGTTCCAGCCTGGGCAACAAAGTGAGACTCCAACTAAAAAAAAAAAAAAAAAAAAAAAATCCTTTATAAGATGTTATTTTTTTTTTTAAGCCAGGCTCGGTGGCTCAGCCTGTAATCCCGGCACTTTGGGAGGCTGAGGTGAGAGGATTGCCTGAGCCCGCGGGTTCGAGACCCGCCTGGGCAACTTGGCGAGATCTCATCTCTACAATAAATCAAAAAATTAGCTGGGCATGGTAGCTCATGCCTGTAGTTCCAGTTACTTGGAAGGCTGAGGCGGAAGGATCGCCGGAGCCCAGCAGGTCGAGGCTGCGGTGGCCGGGAGCGGCCACTGCACTCCAGTCTGGGTGACAGAGTGAGACTCCCAACTCAAAAAAAAAATTTTTTTTTAAGTTATTTTTTTTTTAATGCCTCTTCAGAAATGATGAAGAGCCCTAGATTTCCTTCTTTTTACATTTTATTATACATCCAACTCTAAGTTTGATTTTGTTCTTGGATAAGGTTCAGTAAGCTATTGCTGGTGCTCTTGATACAGTTTACTGCAGGCTCACTTAGGCCAGCCAGTGGAAATTTGTTGGCTAATTTCCTGCATCTAGATATAGAGGGGCAGTTTAATGGGTTACACATAATAGAACCCCTTGGACAATGCTGTTTGTATTTTCTTTAATTTTCATATGCCCATTCAAATTGCCTTCAGCTTAAAAATGAGGGTTAAGAAAACAAGATTGCCTTTATGGCATTTAATAGAAAGTAGGAACATTCCTCTTTCCTCCAGGTACAATTCCTGCCCCAAACCTGGAAACACCAATTTCTTCAAGAAGCTCTTTTTTTAAAAAATGTGAGGCTGGGCGTGGTGGCTCAAACCTGTTATCCCAGCACTTTGGGAGGCCTAGGCGCAAGGATTGCCTGAGCTCGCAGGTTCGAGACCAGCCTGGGCAACATGGTGAGAGCTCGTCTCTACAATAAATAAATTAAAAAAATTAACTGGGTGTGGTAGCCTGGGCCTGTAGTTCCAGCTACTTGGAAGGCTGAAGTGGAAGGATCCCCGGAACCCTGCAGGTGGATGCTGGGGTGGCCATGAGCATGCTATTGCACTCCAGCCTGGGCGATGGAGCGAGACTCCAACTTAGGAAAAAAAATGCAAAATGGTATTTCAAGTTTACAACGTGAGTGCTATGGATGCTTGTTGCTGCTGGGTTTTTCATTGTTATTTCTTGTGAATATACTATATACACTTTACCCTTTTGCTACCATATCATTTTTCTTCCACAAGTATTTTATCTTAGCATTGTCTCTATAAACCATCCAAATAGCCAATATTTGGAATAAAACTTTTTAATCATACATCCAACTCTGTTATACTTATCTCAGACTCTTCTAAAATGCCTGTCACCTTGGGAAACAGTTCTCAAACACTTCTTGAGAATGTATGTGCTGATTTTTTTCTTCAAAAATGGTGTTTTCCTTATTATTATATAATAGTTTTACTTGTGAGATTGAGAATATGCTTTCCAACATTCCATGAGGTCTTTGAGGCTAAGAACTTATTTCTGTAGAATAAAAAAATTAACCTAGGACAGTGTTTTTCAAGTTATAGTCCTTGGACCAGCAATGTCTCATCACATGAGTGCTTGTTTGAAATGTAATTCTTAGGCACACATGGAATCAGAGACCCAGGGAATAGGGTCCAGCCATCTGTTTTAACAAGCCTTCATAGGTGACTTGGATACACATCCGCGATTGAGAAATGCATATCCAGAGGAAAGGGCCTAAGTAAATCCTAGAAAGGATGATAAGTGGATATTATGGAATTTCTCCTTGTTCAGCTAACTGGGCCCTTGTTTTGGGGGACATCGTAGCCACCTCAATTTGCCACCAGATGGCGGTGTTGGCACGAGTCTGACTTAATAAACTGGAGGACTCCATTCCCTTGCCATTGTTCTCAGTTGTGCCTGTTTTGCCCAAGACCTACTGACTCACCGTGGCTCTCTTCTTCACGGCACACTTGCCCTCTCAGGCTCTTACTACTTTCCTTCTTTGTCAAGTTTATCTGCTTGGGTGGGAATCTGACATCTCTTGGGGAGAGGGGATTAGTAAAGTGAATTTGAATAACTTTATATCTCAGAGAATGTGATTAGTGTCACACACGTGCTAATTTTAGTGTTACATGTGCTTCACTGGGAATGTGTTCATTTCATGAAATGGGGTTCCTCTGGGAAATCAGTCAGTGAGAGAGGACAGGATAGCATCTTTTCAATTAGAACTTGTCCAGTATGAGCAGTATTTTCAGTGATTAGGGCCCAACAAGTCTTATCTGGCAGAGAATTACACAAGCCTTTTTCCTACCCTAAAACCCAACTGTTTTAGACGTTGTAATGTTTTTATTTTTGTCTCCTGGGCTTAGATTTATATTTTATTTGTAGAGACAAGGTCTCACTCTGTCACCCAGGGTGAGGTGCAGTAGCATGATCATGGCTCACTGTAGCCTTCAACTCCTGGGCTCAAGTGGTCCTCCTGCCTCAGCCTCCTGAGCAGCTAGAACTACAGGTTTGTGCCACCACATCTGGATCACTTTTTTATTTTTAAGCGATAGGGTCTCACTATGTTGCCCATGCTAGTTTTGAACTCCTGGGCTCAAGTGATCCTCCCACCTCTGCCTTCCAAAGAGTTGGGATTACAAATGTGAGCCACCATGTCTGGTATAGATCTTTTTATTTTAAATCCTGTGTTCTTTCTGTGAAACGATACCTTTTTCGTGAACATGCATTTTCTGCTTGACATAGTATATCATAGATAATGTTTTAAAAAGCTAAAGATTTATTTATTTAAAAAGCGAGAGTTAGCTGAGCTCAGTGGCTCAGCCTGTAATCCCGCGCCTTTGGGAGGCTGAGGTGAGTGGATTGC
>NW_007258386.1:660137-665622 GCF_000164805.1 Carlito syrichta | reverse complement strand
TATAATCCCAGCACTTTGGAACGTGGAGGCAGGAGAATCATTTAAAGCCAGGAATTCAAAGACCACATTGGGCAACATAATGAGCCTGCACATATACAAAAAATTAAAAAATTATTTAGTTGTGGGGGTGCAAACTTATAGTCCTACATACATGGGAGGCTCATTTGAGAGGGTGACTTTCCCAAGAATGCAGTGAGTTAGGATGACAACACTGCACTCCTTCATTGATAACATAGTCCGGGTTCATTTGTACGAACATACATTTCCAAATATTAAAAAGAAAAAGGCGGAAGGATAACCGGAGCCCAGCAGGTCAAGGCTGCAGTGGCTGGGAGCGTTCAATGCACTATAGTTTGGGCAACAGAGTGAGATTCCGACTCAAAAAAAAAAAAAAGGCGAGAACTGGCTCACATCTGTAATCACAGCACTTTGGGAAGCTGAAGTGGAAGGATCCCTGAGCCCAGGAATTCATGGGCACAGCCTGGGCAACATAGTGAAACCCTATCTCTACCCACCTCGCCCCCCCCAATCAAAAATTTAGCTGGCATGGTGGCACACTCCTGTAGTCCTAAGCTATTTGGGAGGCTGAGATGGGAGGATTGCTTGAGCCTAGGAGTGTGAACTGCAGTGAGCCATGATTGTGCCTTTGCATTCCAGCCTGGCTGACAGAGTGATACCCTGAATCCAAAAAAAAAAAAAGACCAAAACTATTAGACATACTAATATTGTGATCAGGAAATGATCAAGAACATGAATTTGAGGGACTCTGCTACTAATTCAGAGGAGGTTGTAAATCCTTCCACTTTCCTAGACAGCTATTTCATACCTCTCAGATTTCCCACACTTACTGTCCTGTTAATATTCTCAGCCGATAACCTTTAGAACAGAGAGTAAATCAACTCAGTCAGAGAACTTCCAAATGGTCCTACCCCACATCTCCTCCTAACCCGCCTGCATGCCCTTATTCTCTGCTGTTAGACTTATTGTGGTGATCTGCCCATGTTTTCACTCAAGGGTACTGCTGTAGCAATTACCCCTTCTGTCTTCTGCATCATTAATTCCTTTCTTTTAACTGGGTCATTCATCAGCATCAAACATTCTTTAATTTTTCTATCATTAAAGAAAGAATTCTGTCTTAAACCCACATCCATCTCATCTACTTATTTTTACTTTGCTGCTTCTTTGAAAAAGATGTATTTCCTCTCTCCAGTTCCTTTTCTCCCATTTGCACTTCAATTTTTTTTTTTAAATAGAGATAGGATCTCACTCTGTTTCCCAGGGGTTAGTGCAGTGGTGTGATCACAACTCACTGCAACCTCAAACTCCTGGTTTCAAGTGAGTCTCCTGCCACAGCATCCCAAGTAGTTAGGGCTACAGGCTTGTAATGACCAGACTAACTAATTTTTTTAACTTTTTGTAGAATTGGGGGTCTTATTATGTTACCTAGGCTGGTCTTGAACTCCTGGCCTCAAGCAATTCTCCTGCCTTAGCCTCCCAAAGTGCTGGATTACAGGTGGGAGCCACCATGCCCTGTACCATTTGCTCTTGAATTCATTCTCATCAGACATGAACATGTGCATGCCCTCAAAACTGCATTTACATTGCCATGGTCGAATCTATTATTACTCCAAGGCTTTTGACCAAAACAACTAAAAGGAAAGAATTGCCATCATCTGAGACAGGGAAGGCTACGGGAAAGAGTAGGATTTGAGGGGAAAATGAGAAATTCAGCCTGGGATATGTTTAATGTGAGTTATGCTAATCATCCAAGTGGAGAAGAGGATTAGGCAGAGAGCTAAGAGTCTGGAGTTCAGAGGAGAGTTCTAGAGCTGGAGTTATAAATCTGGAGATTGATATTATATAAAGCTTTTGCTAAAGGTATTCTGAAATCATTTAAGATTGGATTTAGAGTGATTTTCCAAGAAGATACCCTGACTTCCAGTCCCTTCCTTTTTAAACCTCCTCCCATCCACCACCCTAGCCTCTTTTCATGTTCTTCTTGGTAAGTGTTTTTATTCCCTGAACTTTCCTCTTTGTGGCACCTATAAGGTCATAAAGGAGCTACTTGTTGTCCCTCACTTGTTAAGCTACTCTAGAGTAGGGATAATATTTTGTTTACTATGTTATCGTATGCAGAAAGATACATTTAGCAAAAGGCACAGAATAGTACAAAGTTTGTCAGCAATCTCAATTTCTTGTTAAGAAATCAAAAGATTAAAGTGACAAGTGACAGGAGAAGACCATGGAAGATCAGGTGAGATCATGTAGAGTCTCTCAATGTGTGGGGACCTGGAGAAATGCTTGAAACATGACCAGATTGAAATTAAAGAAAGATCACTGCTCTTGGTACATGATAGATGTGCAATCATTACTTATTAAACTGAATTGATAATGTTTTATTGGTTGTTAAACCAAACCATTTTGTTTAGGTTTGGGTTGTATTAATATGCAGAATAACAAGCAATTGTGTGTCCAAACCAAAGTGGTAGGCATTTACTTAGATAGGCATAAGTGTCTAATCCTAAACCCTCTTAATAGTCTCAGTGATTCTGTTTGAGGAAGTTTATATCTATGGATAAAACTTTAGTGTGATGTTTTTGCAAAAGTAGTTTTTTTTTTTACTTTGACTTGAAAATATACTTTTATCACATAATAAATAATCTCTTTTTAGAAAAGAAAAATAGTACCAATTAGGATTGTTCATAATAATGGTATCCTGATATAAAAGAAAAGCAGGTACTCTTAAGAAAAGGTTACTGGCCGGACTTGGTGCCAAATTCCAGCACTTTGGGATGCCAAGGTGAGTGGACTGCCTGAGCCTGTGGGTTCGAGACCAGCCTGGGCAACTTGGTGAGACCTTGTCTCTACAATAAATAAAAAATTAACAAGGCGTGGTAGCACATGCCTATAGTTCTGGCTACTTGGAAGGCTGAGGCGGAAGGATCTCCGGAACCCAGCAGGTCGATGCTGGCGTGGCCATGAGTGTGCCACTGTACTCCAGCCTGGGTTGCTTTGTCAGGTTCTTTCTGAAAACCGCATAGGACAAAGATACCAGAGAAATAAACAACATTCTACCCATCCTAACCTAACAACTATCTTTGTTCTCTTTCTCCTTTTCCTTCTTCCTCCTCCTCCTCCTTTCCGCCCACCCCAACCTTTTCCCCTTGGATAGAAAAATTCTGTTGTTATGCATAGACTCCAAATGGGTTGAGAGGAACATTTGTTTCATATAGTCACATTTCTTACTCCGGAGATGGTGTAGGCATCGTTACAGTAAGAACTCTCATGGAACCATACTAATAGTCTTCCACCTTCCCATGTAGATTACATCTTCTGGGACTGAAAACAAAGCTAGACCATATGACTCATGGGCTCTTGGTGTTGATCTTGTTTGAAATCTTGTTATTAATTTTATCCTTTTGGGATAGAGTAGTAGTGTTTGTGAAGAAAATTAAAAGTGTTTTAAAAGCTCAATCTCTGATACTTTATTTTGTTTTTAAATCTTGTAGGTTAATTTAGGAATTCCTTCATTTGCACTCTCCCTCTACCGCCCCATACGTACATTAACAATCACATTTATTCATTCCTCAAGCAGATATTTATTGAGAGCAATACCTAAGGAGAAAAAGAGGAACCCTAAACTCCAGACTTCAAGGATTCTACAGTTCATTAGGGACAGCAGTCTAGTGCCAGAAGAAAGGAGCAAATTGTGAAATTTGAGATAACATCTGGTCCAAGAAGAGAGGGAGAAGGGAATATGGGATGCAGTGCACGGGTGTGGAAACGAGGAGGGGCTTGGTGCATGACCTAGGTTCATGTAGGTGGTAGTGGGAAGGGGAGAAAGTTCCCTCCTAATAGGTCTATAATTTCTCTGAAAGAGATGAAGTCATATACTGAGAAATAGAGGTTGAAAGGGTTAGAGGTTTGAAGAGATCCGGACTGCTTAGGGTAGACATTTTCGTGGGCAAGAGGAAGTTGACAGGAAGTATTTAGGCCAAGTAAAGATTGGTAGTGATGAATTTATAGGGGCATATCACCTTGCCATTGTTTTGGAAACAACCCAGCCATTGTTTCTTAAAGTAAATTCATTTAGCTTTTTGATTTCTATAGTAGAATTATAAAACTTAAACGCAAATAAAAATAATTTAATTTCCTTTCGTCCTTGAGCTGCACTGTGATTTCTAAATCCTGACTGAGTTTATGCCAGAATTTGTGTATTTAGAGAACTGAATTGAAAAGTCTTCCTTGGCAAAAATATCTAGTAAGCAAGCCAGGCATAGTGGTGTGCACCTATAGTCCCAGCTACTCAGGAGGCTTTCTTGAGCTTAGAAGTTTGAGTTCAGCCTGGGCAACATAGTGAGACCCTGTCTGTTTAAAAAAAAAAATTCTGCAGCAAATGACTTTGTTAAAATTTCCACTGCAAAAGCAGAACAAAGAACCTACTCTATACCCTTTACCTGCAATTATTTATCAGTTGTTAATATTTTGCCACATTCGCTTTATTATTCTCTCTATATTTACATATAATACTTTCCCCTGCCCAGATCATTTAAGAGTAAATTGCAGAACTCATGCTTCTTTACCCTAAGAACTAGTCATTCACAAATAACCAGAATGCTATGACCAAAATCAGGAAGTTAAGCATTGGTGTGATACCCCTATCTATCTACAAACCTTACTTCAATGTCATCACTTGTCCCGACAGATTGAATATGTTCCTGTGTAAGTGTGGGTTTTTTTTCTTTCCTGTCCAGAATTGAATCTGAAATCACATTAGTCTTCATGTCTCTTTGTTCTCCTTTAATTTGGAACAGTTCCTCAGCTATTCTTTATCTTTTGTGACCTGCATGTTTTTGAACAGCATGGGCCAGTTATTTTGTAGAAGTCCCCTCAGTTTGAGTTTGCCTGGCATTTCCCCATAATTAGACTCAGATTGTGCTTTTTTGGCAGCAGTACTATGTAAATATGATGTGTCCTTCTTAGTGCATCACATCAGGAAGCACATGTCAGTTTGTCACACTATTGGTGATAAACTTTGATCACTTGTTGAATTTGTGTCTGCCAGTTTTCTTTGTTGTAAAATTAATATTTCCCCCTTTTCAATGAATAAGTAATTTGTGAGGAGATACTTTGATACTGTGTATATATCCTGTACCTAATCTACCTAATCCAACTTTTTTTTTTAGATTAGAAAATAAAGTTTATGCCGGGCTCAGTGGCTCAGCCTGTAATCCGTGCCTTTGGGAGGCTGAGGTGAGTGGATTGCCTGAGCCTGCGGGTTTGAGACCCACCTGGGCAACTTGGCGAGACCTCATCTCTACAATAAATAAATAAATCAGCCAGGCATGGTAGCGCATGCCTGTAATTCTGGCTACTCGGAAGGTTGAGGCGGAAGGATTGCCGGAGCCCAACAGGTCGAGGCTGCAGTGGCCTAGAGCGGCCACTGCACTCCAGTATGGGCGACAGAGAGAGACTCCAACTCAAA
>NW_007258386.1:620388-660087 GCF_000164805.1 Carlito syrichta | reverse complement strand
GAACTGAGAGAGAGAGAGAGAGAGAGAGAGAGAGAGAGAGAGAGAGAGAGAGAGAGAAGTCAACTGAAAGAGTTCCAGTGACCAACACTGGAACAATTTGAGCGACAGAGTAAATGAAGTAGTTTTGGTTTAAAACCCCAGAATATAAAATGAATAACTATGAGCCCATACTAATGTATATAAAGGACTGAATAAACAAATAAATGGAGAGAATAGACACATCTTCTGTACAGAACAATTCCAAATAATTTATGGGTAGCTACATTAACCACAGATAGATAATTTGTATTATCAAGAAGGGGCACATGCCTCACCACTCTAGTGGCGACTTCCAAAGAATGCAGTACGGAAATGGGAAGAGAGTAAGTTTACAGTTGGAGAAGTTTACCAAATACTTGATCAGCCTAGCCTCTCTTCCACCAAAAACAAACAAAAACCAAAAAAAACTTTATCAGTCAGGTGATCAATTACCATCAACTGTGATAAGTCGTAAGTCATGTTGATACTATGCACCCTTGATATCATGTGATGTGAAGGTCACTTACTCCTTTGGGCTTCTCCAAAACCCAATGCCCAGTCTCATCATGAGAAAAACATCAGACAAATTCCAACTGAGAGATATTCTACAGAGTACCTGCCAAGTACTCATCAAAACTATCATGATATCAGAAACAAGGAAAGTCTGAGAACTGTGTTGCTGTAGACAGGAGGAGCCTAAAGAGACATGACAGCTAAATGTCACATAGTGTCCTGAATGGAATACTGGAACAGAAAATGGACATTAGGGAAAAATCAAGCAAATCTGAATGAATTTTGGACTCTAGTTAATAAATCATAAATTTCATTTATTGTGATAAACATATCCTACTTGTGTGTGATGTTAATACTGCACTAGGGGAAACTGGCTGTGGAGTATACGGGAATCTCTGTGCTACCATCACAATTTTTCTGAGTCTGAAACTATTCTTAAAAAGTTTATTTAAAAAAATGCAAATTTAAATAAGTGAAAATCTCCCCTGCCTTTCACTTAATCTTGTTTCTGTCCTCAAGAAGGGTAGCTCTTTTAAGACTATTGTCTATGTAGTTATAAGCATATGATAAAAAGTATAGTGGCTTTAATTTCATACAAATGAATTGAAACCATATGAATTTTTAATAAACTTGCTCTTTTTAATTCATTTCTCAGAAAATTTTCTGTCAGTATGCATCAATCATTCTTTTTCACTTGGTCTGAAGTAGTGATATTAACTTTTTGTTCATACACCTGTACAAGAATTCTGAAAAATTTTGTGTTCTTTATACATTAAGTTGACATCTAAAATTTTTAGCAAAAGTTTAGTTGTAAAATATATAATTTTAAGAATGTTTTATTTTGTCACATAAAAATAGTTACATCACTCTTTTAGATGTATCCAAATTCTTCTAAATATATAGCATTTTGATTCCCATCATCTATTTTAAAAATATATGAACAAGCTGTTCTTTATCACTAGAAATTTAAATTCTTCTTTTGAGTCCTTGAACTCTTATTTCCATCTCTGTCTCAGATATACTTTTATCCTAATGTAATACATTTTTCAGCTTTAAAGTTTTTCTTGATTAAATTGCCATGTTTCTAGAACTACATGTGTACATTGTTCTGCTTTCCTGTGCTGCCTTTGGGCTGTGGTTTCTACTTTAGCGTAGCTTTGTTTGCTCTCCTTTTCCTGGATGTTCCTTATCATTTCTGGTCCAGTAGAATAGGTACCCTTCTTGATTTCTAGATTTTTTTTTATGTTATCCTTTTAAACAATCTCTTCTGCTGTTTTAAAATACTTGTGGTTGTATGTTGAGGCTGACAACTGTGCCTCAGTTTGCTATCTTTATCCACTCCTTTTTTTTTTGAGTTGGAGTCTCACTCTGTTGTGCATACTGAAGTGCGGTGGCACACTCATGATCCCTGCAGCCTTGACCTGCTGGGCTCTGTTGATCCTTCTGTCTCAGCAGTTCTAAGTAACTGGAACCACAGGTGTGCACCACCACACCCAGCTAATTTTTTGACTTATTGTAGAGACAAAGTCTTGCCAAGTTGTCCAGGCTGGTCTCAAACCCTTAGCTGAGGCAATCCTCTTGCCTCAGCCTCCCAAAGTGCTGGGATTACAGGCCTGAGCTACCATGCCCGGCTCTTTATCCACTCTTAAATTCTGTAATACACTCAATAGTAACAAGACTTTGTGGTCCCCCTTCCTGTACTCCATTCCTTAGCAATTATCAGTGGTGTTTAGTATATGTTTTTTCATATTTTTTTCTGATTGTATGTGTTTTCATAGTGCTAGTATGCTACATTGGCTTTTATTTTTTCCTTATGTCCTAGCATCTTCCCATATCAGTAACATGAAGAGCTACCTCATTTATTTTTATAAGCATACTATTTTATAATATTATGGTGAATCTGTTGGTGGGCATTTGTTATTTCTAAACAAGGCCATAATAAACATTTTATTTACATTCATTTTTATATACTTCTGTCTTCGACATACAAGAGGTATTTGAAGTAAATACCTAAAATGGATTGTTAAGTGGGTATTTCAGAATTTGATAGACTGCTAAATTGTCTCATAGAAAGATTGTTCCAATTTATATTCTTCCAAATGGTATATGAGAAGACACTGGTTATTATCAAACTTCCAAAAGGCTTTACCACTCTTGTGGTCATTCTCATACCACTCTCATGTATTCCGTTTTTGTGTTTTCTATTTTCTTGTAATATGCATTTTAGAATTAAGGAGATTTTAAAACACATGCATTCTTTCTTGAGGTAGGAAGAAGCATATTTGTGGCATCTCTGTAGAGAAGTAAAATGCAGTATGTGAAGACTTAGCAGGATGTGTGTTTTGTAGTGGGTATTTAATAGAAGTCTGTTATCTTTCATTCCTTTATTTCCTCCTTCCATCTAATTGATAATCTCTTTATGGGCTGCCATGTTCTTTTAGATTTTTCTCTTTCATTGTTCCTCTGAGATAACAGAATGAATGATCTTTTAAATGAGAAGTTTGCATGAAAGATTTCTGCCTTTGTTTTTGTGAGGACCAAGGGGTTGAGCAGCATACATTTGTTGTCTTCCAAAGTAAAATCTTACATTTTATATTTTAGCAGCATATATTCTAGATTTTTACTTGTTGCAGTGTTAGGCAGGTTGCTTAAATGTTTGATATAGTCAGAGCCTTTCAGAAATGGTTGTACATCCCCAAACTGATCTGTGTTTTCAATGCAATTGCAAATAAGATCTTATCAAGATTTTTTTTGTATAAATCAGCAACCAAGGCCGGGCACTGTAGTTCATTCATGCCTGTCGTCCCAGCACTTTGGAAGGCCGGTGTGGGAGGACCACTTGAGGCCAGGAGTTCAGAACACACCAGAGCAATATAGTGAGACCCCCCCATCTCTATTAATAAAAATAATAAATCAACAACTAGTTGTAAAATTTATATGCAAAAGCAAAGAAATGGAAGAACAATTATGGAAAAGGCCCATAGTGGTAGACTTTATTACCTCATTTCAAGACTTACTATATAAATATAGTAATCAAGACAAAAGGGTATTGGAAAAACCACTAGGCTTATAGATTAATGAAGCAGAATAGAGAGCCCAGAAATAGACCCAAAAATAGTACCATCGGTTGATTTTTTTTTCCCCAAAGATGAAAGGACATTTCAGTAGACTAAAGATAGTTTTTTCAACAAATGATCCTGGAACAATTAGATGTCCATATATAAAAATAGAAACCTAGAACTACATCATACTTTTTTTACAAAGTGTGTCATAGGGTCGAATGCAGTGGCTCACATCTACAATACCAGCTCTTTAAGCTGAGGCAAGAGGAATGCTTGAGCCCAGTAGTTCAAGACTAGCCTGGGCAATATAGCGAGACCGCATCCAAAAAAATGAAAAATAAGGTCGGGTGCAGTGGCTCATGTCTGTAATCCTAGTACTTCAGGAGGCCAAGGCAGGAGGATTACTTGAGCCCAGGAGTTCGAGACCAGCCTGGGCAACATAGCTATACTTCATCTTTATAAAAAATTAAAAAATAGGCTAGGCTCCGTGGCTCAGCCTGTAATCCCAGCACTTTGGGAGGCCGAGGCGAGTGGATTGCCGGAGCCCACGGGTTCAAGACCCACCTGGGCAGCTTGGCGAGACCTTGTCTCTATAATAAATAAATAAAAATTAGCCAGGTGTGGTAGTACGCACCTGTAGTTCTGGCTACTTGGAAGGCTGAGGCGGAAAGATCGCCGGAGCCCAGCAGGTCGAGGCTGCGGTGGCCGGGAACATGCCACTGCACTCCAGTCTGGGCTACAGCTTGGGCAACAGAATGAGACCATGACTCAAAAAAATTTTTTGACACACTCATGGCCACTGCAGCCTCGACCTGCTAGGCTCAGGTGATCCTTCCTCCTCAACCTTCCAAGTAGCTGGAACCACAGGCATGTGCCACCATGCACGGCTAATTTTTTGATTGATCATAGAGAGGCGGTCTCGCCATGTTGCTCAGGCTGGTCTCGAACCCCTGGACTCAGGCAATCCTCTCGCCTCCTGCCTCTCAAAGTGCTGGAATTATAGGCGTGAGCCACCGCTCCTGGCCAAAAAAAAAAAATTTTTTTTTTGGTCATAGGCCTCAATGTGAAACCAAAATATGAAAGCCATAAAACTTATAGAGGAAAATATGAGGAAAAAATCTTGTGATCTTGGGTCAGGCAAATACTTCTTAGATACTTCATCAAAAGCATGATCCATGAAAGAAACTGTGATAAATTTGACATCATCAAAATGTAAGAGTTTTGCTCTTTGAAAGATACAGTTAAGAAAATGATGCTGGGTTCTGTGGCTCAGCCTGTAATCCTGCACTTTGGGAGGCTGAGGTGAGTGGATTGCCTGAGCCTGCGGGTTCGAGACTGGTGATCCTTCCGTTCAGCCTTCCAAGTAGCTGGAACTACAGGCATGTACCACCATGCCTGGCTGATTTTTTTATTTATGGTAGAGATGAGGTTTTACCAAGTTGTCCAGGCTGGTCTCAAACCCGCGGGCTCATGCAATCCTCTCACCTTGGCTTCCCAATTTTGGACTGTTTTTAATTGCTATAAGTGAATGCTAGGAAGAGTGATGAAAATTCTGTTAGTAAGACAGTAGTTGGATCGTCTTTCATTTTTCTATCTGTCCATTGTTGCAGATACTTCATCTTCTAAATCAACAGTCCTAGCCAACGGTGATCACGGAATAGAAGGGAACGATGCTACAGGTAAGTGGGTCCCAGGCTTCTCCAAATATGTGGGTGAAACAGTCCAGTGAATACCTTGGTAAACTCCTTTGAGAAGGATTATTAGTGGAAGTGTATGCATTATTTCTGAGTGTATTGTTCTTGTTGGATGTATTTAAACCTACCTCCAACAATGGAAAAGAGAAGAATGAGTTTCCTTTGATATTCCTTGAATGTTGGTTGGAGCTGTACCACACAGGAGTTGGAGGGTCTTCAAAATCCTCTTCTAGATAAAGAATAACCCTCATGAAAATATGTCACATGGGAGGTATTTGGTTACCACAGCTCTTTAAACAGGTCTCTTCCCTGAATGCACATTGTGCTTAGTTTTCTTTCCACAGCTCAGTGTTAGGAAACCTGTGAGCAACAAATTACAAGTTCTTTCCTTTCTCTTTTTCCCCCAGTCTTATCTTTCCCTTGGTTACTTTTGAAATCTGTCACTAACTTAACTCCTCGCCCATTACCAGGGCTCTGATAGTCTGTCAATTAGCACTGAGTTCCTGTGGGTTCCCGCCTCATAACCAGCACCAACTCCCTGCCCCTGTGTCTTTTTAGGGAACCAGATTCTCAAAGCAGTAACAGGAGTCCACAGGGATGTGCTATATAAATCTTTTATTAGGTAGCTGATGTGAGAGTCATGTGTAGAATTTTTATAAATAACTGCACTTAATTTGCAGTTGTGATCAGGCTGACACTGTTGACCCAAATGTGTTGACTTGTAATGATCAAGCACATTGTCTTCTGCAGCAGAGTGTGCTCTTAACTAGGACATAACATTTGCCTCACATTACTGCAGCAGAGGCAAGCACTAGACATGTACTGTTTCTGTTTCTCTTCTTGCATGTATACTTCAGCTGTGTGACCCACCACAGGATTTCTCAGTTTCTAAGGCTTCCATAAAGGCTTTGGTTAGCAATAACAGTTATTCTAGGATTTATTCTTCATTCTGTGACCTTAAGAAATGTTGAATATATCTTTACACTTCAGATTTTTGATGACTAGGTTGTATTTGTTGTGAATGTTAGTTTTTATGCAGGCACATTAATATCTTTATTAGCAACTCATAATTTAGGTATTCTTTACTTTAGAAGCTAGAAACAACTAGAAGTGTTACTTTATCTTACAGTTGCGTGAACTGGCATTTTTGTGATAAGCCCAGTCATATGTAATATTGACTGATTTTGTGCCTGCTGTGAAAGCAAAATTGTCTCTGTGATTTAGTTTTAAGAAAACATTTAGGTTGGGCGCAGTGGCTCACACCTGTAATCCCAGCACTTTGGGAGGTGGAGGCAAGAGGATTGCCTGAGCCCATAGGTTCAAGACCAGCCCGGGACATGGTGAGACCTTGTCTCTACAATAAATAAAAAAAATTAGCCAGGCGTGGTGGTGCACGCCTGTAGTTCCAGCTACTTGGAAGCCTGAAGCAGAGGATCACCTGAACCCAGAAGGTCAAGGCTATGGTAGCTATGAGTGTGCTATTGCACTCCGGCCTGGGTAACAGAGTAAGACTCCAACACACACACACACACACACACACACACACACACACACACACACACACACGGAAAACATTTTGGCAAATATTCCTGTGATAAAGAAGAATCTTGAAGTTAATTTATTAAACATTTGTAAATTCAGCTTTCTTTAGCAAGTAGGCAGTGCCATGGAAAGGACGGACTGGAGGGGATCAATTTGATTATGCATTTGGAAGAGTGGATACCCTTTTCTTCCACAAAGGAAACAACTACCAAAACTAGAGTAGGTTTCTTCAGCAGGATGTCAGGTCTGACCAGAAGAGACTCAGACTCTGTGTAGCAGTTGCTCCCCACTACCACATCTTAATAGTGGAGAGAGGAGGGAAAACATATAGCCTGGCCCTGTTTCAAGACTTAGTTCCCGGGTGACAAGACCCAGCTCTTGATGAACAACTACCCATTAACCTTGTGAGAGTAGGTCTTCCTGTTCTTGGATACTTCTTTATTCTTAGAATATAGTTTGCAAACCTGGACTGTTTGGGTTCTGAATTTGACCTCTTAACTGTATTAAAGCAGGTACTTTACAGAAAATATGCATGTTTCATTGGGAGAGGGAGGTAAGAGGGAGGGGGTAAAGAGTGCATGTTTTTGGAGCATGTAACTTCATTCTAATTTGGCCATCACTAATGGGAGCATCTAACTCAGTACCATTTGAAAATTCCTTTTCTGTTTCTCTTAGAATGGTATCTGTAGTCCTGAGAGCAAACCAGCTCCATGAATAGCATATAAAGGGTTTATGAGCATCTTGTTATGTTGAACTTGCTGTTTACTAATGACCTGTGCTTTTCTGCCCTTTCCTTCCCCTTCCTGCTTCTTCCTCCCTTTCTATTTTTCTTCTCCTAGAAGCCTAGCCTAGAAGTCTCTCAACACTGGGGCTGCTGCAACACCAGACTAGTGATCTTTCCTAAGCACCGTTACACTTCTAAAACCTTCAGCATTTTGCAGAGCTTTGCTTTTCCTTCCTGGACACGGTGTAGAAGAAACTGAGGGTAGTTCTTCGGGGCCTATTTCTGCTGATGCCTGAGCAAACCACCTGCTTCTTCTTGTGCTCTGCAGGGCTTGATGGACCCTCATTTCCCTTTGTGAGCACACAGTGCAAGATGAATCTTTTTCAATGTTAGTATTTTTATAAAGGTCATCTAATGTCTTTTATTTCTGGTTCTCTTTTAAAATACGTTTTATTATTTAATTCAATCTCACTTTTTCCTTTGATTTAAGCATTTTTCATTTGGTTTTCAAATTTTCAACATGAATCAGGACGTTATGACACCAGTTGAGAACATGTGCTTTCATAAAGGGGTTGAGGCCACCAGTACTGCAGTGAATTTCCTTTTCCTCTCTCTCCTTTCTCCCTCTGTGGCTTGCTTTTAGAGAAGGTTAATATTTCAGGCTACTTGTATTTCTTTCCACCTTACTAAAATCTGAATAATGATAGCTATTTAAACTTTAGGTTTTCAAATTTAGAGTAGCTCTGCTTAAACCTTGAAAAGTATTTCTCCAAGTTAAATAATCTTTTGTTATTTGCAAGTTGGGCCAAAATTGTTTTTATTACGAAATTATGGTCTGTTTGTCTAGACATAGATTCTCCTGAAATTTTGACAACCCTGTTATTGTATGTGAAATTTTATAACCAGTTACTTTTTGAACATGATCATGAGCTATTAAAATAAGAATTAGGAAGTGGAAGAAAATGGAAATAAGTCTTAGTTCTTGAGTACTGTATTGATAGAATATTGGGATGTTGATGCAGCTTAAAAAGTTTCTGAAACGGCACCAGAATGAAACTAAATTGCAATACATTTAAGAACCACAACCAATTTAGCAGGTTTCTAATGAAATGATTATCTGATTAGACTCAAACTTTGCTTAGGAGTAGAATCTCTTTTTGAATTTTGGAAGTGTCTTTTATGCAGCATGCCAGTGGTATAGTGAATCACATATGAAGACCTGTGTATAAAGTCATTTACCATGAATGTTAGCATTTATGTTCACATACTCTGAAGATTGTTTCAGTGGGACTTTATTATTCTCATTCCTCATTTTTTCACATTAGTAGCTTAAAAAAATATAAAAACATCTATGATAAGTGCTGTATAACCTGTACAGTAATAAACTTTGATCGAATTTTTAGAAATATGAAAGAAAACATGGACCATGTTTTGAAATCTTAGAGGGGTTCTGATTTAAGATCTGGAATGTGAAATACTTATATTTTCTATTATGTTAGCAGTTATGCAGGTTTTTATAACCTCAAAGATAATGACTTTTCCAGATTAAAGGAAATAATTGGCATCATGTTCTGAGGAAGATTTTGAGATATATGTTGTTTTAGATCCTCTGACACAAAACTCCTTTTGAGGTGATAAAATCAGAATATCATGACAGTTTAAACTGAGTCTCTGTAGTGACTTTTGAAATTTAGGAAGCATTCCCTCTTATACAGAGATCTGGTCACAGGGGCTGTTCTGTCTGCCAAGAATTCCTTTTCTGGGTTCGGGACAGAAGATGCTTGAGGGAGGTGTGTTTTATAGAGGAGAGGTTATGCTTATTTTCTAAGTAGTTGATAAAATAAGAAAACCCTTACCATAGGAGAGCTTACCATAAAATAAAACAGAACTCTTTCCCCCTGGGTGTGCTGTTGTTATTATATCAATCTGGGGGCTTGTTTTGGCCAGGGAACTTTAAAACTGGTAGTACTGGCCTTTTAAAATACATATTAGGCATCTTTCTGTTATTTCTAACCACTTCAGTTCTGTAGCTTGTCTAAGTTGCAGGTAGGTTGGAGGAGTCTGGCTACTACTCTCTGTTTCATATACTCACATTTCATAATTGGCATTTTTTAAACGTTTATTTCCTATTTCCATTTGGTTATGTTTATTTTTGTTTGAATTTTTTTTCAAATATACTTTCTCTTTGAACTTAAGGAATTGTTGAAATTTTCTACTAATAACTAGTGAAATTTGGTATATATTGTTAGCTTCATCCATTTCACTTGGTTATTTTATTTTGAAAGAAATAAATGTAATGTTTCAGATATAGGTTCATATAAAGTAGCCAGTACCACAATGAAATGCTGTGTTGCCATAATGGTCACACCTAAGTGACCCAGTGTCTCACTGGTGAGGCAGCCAGACTGGTCAGGGCTGCTTTGTTGAAATGTGATGTTTTTCATGTGTTCTTTCTCTATTTTTTCCCCCTTTTTGGCCCATTGTTGAAGATGTAGAACTTTGTTTTTACATATTTTTATAACTTCCTTCATATACCTAATTGTATTTTTTGTGACTTTAGACTTCAACAGTTTGTATATTGGGACATTTTCATGTGGTTATTGTGCTAAATAAATTACACTAATAAACATCTTACATTAATACCTTATGGACTGGATTTTGGTTGGGGTCTTATTTATTGAACTATAATGTGACTAAGACACAAGTTTGGTAAATGGTCTTGAGGCCCAAGTTCTGGGCCTAATATAGCTTCTAATCCCACCCACAATAATTTCTTAATTGTATGGACTTTTTAGTTTTTTCCAAACACTTTCATTTGAAAAGATTACCTTGTTGATTTTTTATTCTTATTGTAAATTCCCTTTGACCCAGAAATTATGAGAATTAAGAAGCTCAAATGACTATTGCTATTTCATAGCATCTGGTGAGAAAAATACCTGACAGAGTGGCAGTAAGAAGTTATTCCAGAAGACTGTTTCCATGGTGTATCAATTCTTGTTAGATACTTTCTAATACTGTATTTCGTTTAGTCCCATTAAAATTCACATTCACAATCTTCCTGAAGTTCCTCTTAGATTACCAAATAAAATTTGTTCCATTCAATAACACCTGATTTTATAACTTTATTATTTGATAATTGAGTAGACTGTATCTGGGAAAAACTCTAGCCATTCTTGGTCAGTGTTTTTTTATGATAGATAAGGTTGCACATGCAAAATGTTGGTAGAATCAAGACAGTGAAAAGATTCTATGTCTAAGTTATTTACATGGCATAAAGAGCTTTTTAAGCTTGGCAAATATTTGTTTTTATTATGAAAGTGCAATTTAGTGGTTTTAGGTTTCTTTTTATTTTATTTTTTATTTTTATTTTGAGTTGTGATCTCTCTCTGTCACCCCGGCTGGAGTACAGTGGCATGATCATGACTTACTGCAGCCTTGTTCTCCTGGACTCAGGCAACCCTTCCACTTCAGCTTCCTGAATAACTGGTACTGCCGACCAGGCTACCATGCCCGGCAAATTTTTCTATTTTTTGTACAGATGAGGTCTTGCTATGTTGCCCAGGCTGGTCTTAAATTCCTGGCCTCAAGCAGTCCTTCTGCCTCGGCCTCCCCAAGTGATAGGATTACAGGCGTGAGCCACGACACCTAGCCAGGTTTCCTTTTATTAAGACAACTCACTACCCAGTGCAATGGCTCATACCTATAATCCCAACACTTTGGAAGGCTGAGGCTGGAAGATTACTTGAGGCTGGGCAACATAGCAAGACTTCATCTCTACCCCCCAAAAAGAAAAAAAAATTAGCTGGGCATGGTGATGGGAACCTGTAATCCCAACTGTTCTGTAGGCTAGGGTGGAAGAATTGCCTGAGCCCAGGAGATCAAAGCTGTGGTGAATGCCACTGCACTGTATCCTGAGCAATAGAGTGGAAAAAAGAAAAGACAGAGCCGGGCTTGGTGGCTTTAGTCTGTAATCCCGCGCCTTGGGAGGCTGAGGTGAGTGAATTGCCTGAGCCTGCGGGTTCGAGACCTGCCTGGCCAACTTGGCGAGACTTCATCTCTACAATAAAAATAAAAAATCAGCCGGACGTGGTAGCGCGCACCTGTAGTTCCTGCTACTCAGAAGGCTGAGGCGGAAGGATCACCAGAGCCCAACAGGTCGAGGCTGCGGTGGCCGGGAGTGGCCACTGCACTCCAGTCTGGGCGACCGAGTGAGACTCCAACTCAAAAAAAAGAAAAGAAAAGAAAAGACAGCTCAGTAATCTATTTTTATGTTTGAAGCCCAAGATTTTAAATACTATAAACAATAGTTTGCGGTCCTGACTTTCTCACAGGTTCCCTATAAAGATTTTAGTGATGGAGGCGAGTTTTGCAATTTTGTTAGCATGCTGATCCCTGATGAGAGATGAAACCTGGGTACATTTGGAGTCTTCCTCCTTGTTAACTTGATAATATGATGGGCCTGGGAGGCTAGAGGGTGTTGTGTTCTAGTCAAAGACACCAGACCGGTGCGGCAGGCAGAGGGTAAGTTTCATTCCTAAGTCATGTATAAAACTGCATTATCTTCAATTTTATGTTGATGTTTTTCTCATTACGGTGAAGGCTTAACAAGACTTAACTACAGTTATCTGTGGAATAAATCTGTGCTACCATGGAGGTAGATTACTATTATTTGCAGTGTCTGGGCTAGAGCATTGCACTAGTGCTCCGCAAATGGCACTGTTACTGACTTTTCCATTGTGATCAGAGTAGGCCAATGGTTCATTATTGTGATAACTGTTCTGTATGTGATATGATGCCAATCCCTAAAGTCATACCATAGATGAAACAGTAAATCTACTCTTTTAGAGTGTCATGACACAGAAGGTATTCTATGTACTTCATCACTTTCTCATAGAATAGGATGCAAAGGATTTAACATCAGAAAAAATTCAAAATTGTCAAAAATGTGAAATCGTAAAGATAAATAGTTCTGTGGTGTGTTAGAGTTTCCGAAAAGCTTTTTAAACCAGCCCGTAAATTGACATCATGACTCATAAATGAAGCCCAAACATAAAGCTGCATATTATATTCCCAGATATAGGCATGGCAAGATATTCTCCCTGCCAAAATCCTGAAACAAAGCTTTAGTTCTTTCATTTTCCGGATATGAGTTGCATGTTGGAGACACATCAGGAAACTACTGGTATCTAATGTTTCTTAAAGTATTTTTTGGTACGTGTATTTCTAGTGAAGATAAAGAATTTCTCCTCAGAAAAGTCCACATATACTAATACATAAGATGTTATATTTTCTTATAGAGTATTCAGGACTTCTTTAAAATTAACTCATGGATTGAACTTTAGAACCTTTTTCTAAGCAAAACATTTAATTATACTATAAGCCATTTGATTTCAGTTTCTATTGGTGTTTTGCATTAAATAAGAGAGAATGGCTTTTTGAGCTTGAAGTGAAACTATAATTGTAATGTATATTTTTTAACCATAACTTTGTTTATATAACTTGCTTCTTTTTATGGAATGAAACTCTACACTGTGCCAAAAGTCATATATAGATATAGAATAGTTTCTATTTTATTTAACTTGTTTATAATTCTATGAGTAATATATGAATATGTTCTCCTCTCATGAAAATATAAAGTATTATAGAGCCACACATTATCAGAGACCAGAACATTTTGCTCACAGAGCTACTAACATTCTCATATAGTTACTGTACTTGATCTTGTATTTTTACATTCTTATAGACTTGAACAGATTTTTCCATCTGATATGAATAAATTTTATTAATACAGTTCATTGTCATTTGTATAACACAGAGTTTGTAAAACTCTTTGAATATATAACAGGACAGTCATGCACTGTATAATGTTTTGGGCAACGACAGACTGTATATCGTGGTGATTCCATAAGATTATAATATATTTTTACTGTGCCTTTTCTACATTTAGATATACAAATAACATTGTATTGCATTCTGTACAGTAACATGCTGTACAGTTTCATAACCTAGAATCAATAAGCTATGTGCCATGTAGTGTGATGTGTAGCTGGCTATACCATCTAGATTTGTGTAAGTACAATCAGTAATGTTTCACAGTGACAAAAATCACTTAACACATTTTTCAGAATGTGTCTCTGTTAAGTGACATATGAATGTATATCCATTTTTCATTTGATAAGGTTGAAGTGAGCTTAATAGAGCTTGAAGTGGAACTAGTCTGAAAAGAAGCCCTATGATCTTTCTACCACAATGCGTCATGCCAAAGTGGATTTTTTTTTTTTTTTTGAGTTGGAGTCTCACTCTGTCGCCCAGACTGGAGTGCATTGGCCGCTCCCGGCTACCGCAGCCTCACCTGCTGAGCTCCGGCAATCCTTCCGCCTCAGCCTTCCGAGTAGCTGGAATTACAGGCATGCACTACTACGCCCAGCTGATTTTTTGAATTATTGTAGAGATGAGGTCTTGCTGCCCAGGCGGGTCTCAAACCCGCGGGCTCAGGCAGTCCACTCACCTCAGCCTCCCAAAGGCATGGGATTACAGGCTGAGCCACCGAGCCCATCTCAAAGTGGATTTTTTTATGTGCTAACTACTCCTCAGAAAGGCAGTTGGAAGGAATAGATCGTTAAAGGCCCATTTTAAAACCTTTCTTAAGCTATACTTTCTGGGAGAAAATTCAAGCTGAGGCAAGAGCTTTGCATATAGGTAGTTAATTTGGGGAAGTGATCCCAGGGAACAAGAGTGGGATAAAGGGAAAAGTGAAATTGGAAAAAAGGAAAAAGAAAAATAACAGCAAAATGTTTCTAACCTGTCACTGCTGTGGGTAAAGGGGCTTAATTCTCTTGGGATCTTGTGAGGAACTGTGTAGTAGAATGTCCCTCAGAATTCCCTACCTGAGCACCTTAGTTATAGAGTTAGTAACATTTATTCACCATTTACCATCTCTCATTAGTTAAATACTCTTGTACTTATGGATTTGCACTTGGCATGTGCCAAACTGCAAACGTCTTGTGTCTTGGTGTCAGAGAAGGTGTTGGGTGGAAAAGCCTGGTTTGGTTGATATAAAATGCTGTCAAATCACACTTTTGTGCAGCTGGATACTACAGCAATAGCTAGAATTAATGAACTTAGCAGTGTGAGGTGGGGGCACAAAAAATGTTCAGTTAATCAAGAGGTTAATTCAAAGCAAGATTCTGTTAACATAAGATTTGTCTGCTTGCCTTACCATTGAGGATGAGATCCTTAAACTCTGTACAGGAAAATTTGAAGGAATTCCATCTATTATCGCATGAATTTTGAGCTTAATGTCAGAAACTGTAGGACTAGCCACAGAGGTTAGTTTTGGAATTTGCCATTCTAACGTTTTCTTCTTGAGTCAATTTTAATAGTTTTAATATTTCTAGAAATTTGCCAATGTTATCTAGGCTATATAATTTGTTGGCATGTAGTTGTTCTTAGTATTCCCTTATAAACCTTATATTTTGTAAGATTTGTGGTGATATCTCCTCTTTCATTTCTGACTTTAGTAATTTGAGTCCTATCCTTTTTTCCTCATAAGTCTAGTATAAGATCTGTCAATTTTTTTTTCAGAGGCAAGTTTTGGTTTAGATGAGTTTTGTGTATGTTCTCTCTTAGATTTCATTTATTTCCACTTACATCTTTATTGGTTCCTTCTTTTTGTTTATTTTGGGTTTCATTTTCTCTTTTTCTAGGGTTTTTTTTGAGTTGGAGTCTCACTCTGTCGCCCAGACTGGAGTGCAGTGGCTGCTCCCGGCCACCGCAGCCTCGACCTGCTGGGCTCCGGCGATCCTTCTGCCTCAGCCTTCCGAGTAGCTGGAACTACAGGCGCGCGCTACCACGCCCGGCTGATTTTTTGATTTATTGTAGAGATGAGGCCCAGGCGGGTCTCGAACCCGCAGGCTCAGGCAATACACTCACCTCAGCCTCCGAAAGGCGCAGGATTACAGGCTGAGCCACCGAGCCCGGCTTCTTTTTCTAGTTTTTAAAATTATGTTACTGATTTGTGAATTTTTTCTTTTAATATAGGCATTTACAGCTATGAATTTTCCTTTTATCAATTGCTTTAGCTAGATGTGGATGGTATGTTTTATAATATTTGTTTTTATTTTCATTCATCTGAAAGTATTTCCTTTTTTTGTGTGTGTGTGTTAGAGTCTCACTCCATCGCCCAGGCTGGAGTGCAGTGAGTGGCATGCTCACAACCACCCCAGCGTCGACTTGCTAGGCTGTGGTGATCCTTCCACCTCAGCCTTCCAAGTAGCTGGAACTACAGGCACACACTACCATGCCTGGCTAATTTTTTATTTATTGTAGAGACAAGGTCTCGCCAACTTGCCCAGGCTGGTCGTGAACTCACGGGCTCTGGCAATCCACTTGCCTCAGCCTCCCAAAGTGCTGGGATTATAGGCTGAGCCACTGAGCCCCGCCAGTTTCCTAATTATTTTGTGTGTGATTTCTTTGACCCATTGGTTATTTAGGAGTGTGTTACTTTCTACATATTTGTGAATTTCCAGGTTTTTTGTTGTTGTTGCTTTCTAATTACATCCCATTGTGGTTGGAGAACATACTTTGTATGATTTCAATCATTTTCATTATATCAAGGCTTGTTTTATAGCCTAACATATGATCTGTCCTGGAGAAGAATGTATATTCTGTTGTTATTGGGTGGAATGTTCTACAATATGTCTGTTAGGTAATTGGTTTATAGTGTTGTTTAGGTCTTCTGGTTCCTTGTTGGTGTTCTGTCTAGTTGTTCTAGTCATTACTAAAAGTAGGGTATTATACTCTCCCACAATTATTGTTGAATAGTCCATTCTTTAAGTTCTGTAAGTTTTTACTTCCTATATGTTGAGGCTCTTAATATTTTTAGGGATTAGTCTGAATAATATATTTTACCTGCTTTTTACAATGTTCAAGGATTAATTACTTGTGAAAAATATTGGGGTGTGGAAAAGAAGTATGGGCACAAATGATTACTACAACCATGAGCTTCTAGCGGCCTCTAAAAACAGCAATTGAAATGTTAATCACTGGTAGGAAGATTTGTTTATTTGTTTATTTTGTGTTGGAGTCTCACTCCCTTGCCCAGGCTGGAGTACCACTGCACACTCACGGCCACCAGTGTTGACCTGCTGGACTTCGGCAATCCTTCCACCTCAGCCTTCCAAGTAGCTGGAATTACAGGTGTACTACCACGCCCAGCTAATTTTTTATTTATTATAGAGACAAGATCTCACCAATTTACCTGGGCTGGTCTTGAACCTGCAGGCTCAGGCAGTCCACTTGCCTTGGCCTCCCAAAGTGCTGGGATTATAGGCTGAGCAACCGAGCATGGCCTGGTAGGAAGATTTAAAGTGCTTTGTTTTTTTGGGGGGTTTTTTTTTTTGAGTCAGAGTCTCACTGTGTCACCCAGGTTGGAGTGCATGCAGTAGCACGATTACAGCTACTGCAGCCTCAACCTGCTGTGCTCAGGTGATCATTCCACTTCAGCCTCCTGAGTAGCTGGGATTAACCACCATGCCTGGCTAATTTTTTAATTTATTTTAGAGACAAGGTCTTGCAGTGTTGCCAAGGCTGGTCTTGAACTCATGGATTCAGGCTATCCTCTCGCCTTGGCCTCCTAAAGTGCTGGAATTAGAGGCATGGGCCACCACACCTGGGCAAAGTACTTTTTTAAAAAGATGGTTTCTCCTCAAAATCCCAACTGTGTTTTTTGCAGAAATAGAAAATGTCATTCTATAATTCATATGGAATCTCAAGGGACCCTGAAGAGCTAAAACAATCTTGAAAAAGAACAAAGTTGGAAGTCTCACACTTGGTGATTTCAAGACTTACTAAAGTGCTATGTAGTGCAAGGTGTGACAATTAAGTTCGAGAACCCATACTAGAAAAAGTGTTACATACCTCATTGCTGAACATCACTATGGTCGCCTTCAAAGTACTCCCTTTGGGAAACTATTCGCAAAAGTCAGTGCCTAATTCACTCGTCAGCAATTTTGGAACTCTTTTTCTGGAATGGCCATCAGAGCTCTCATTGCAAGAACGTCAGAGTTTGGATTAGAGCAACAAACAGACATTAAGTTTCTTGTTAAATTTGGCAAGAGTGGAAGTGAAATCAGGGACATATTAGTCCAAGCTTATGTGGATAATGCCATGAATAAAAAGGCAGTGTACAAATGCATTGAACATTTTTCTGATGGGAGAGAAAGTGTCATTGATGAAGAGAGGTCAGGGAGGCCATTAACAAGCAGAACTGATGAATACATTGCAAAAATTCATTGAATTGTGTGTAAAAATTGTCGGGACCATGAGAAGCATAGCAGACCAAATAAACATCAATAGAGAAACAGGAAAATCTTTTTTAAGTTTAGAATAGAGAACCCAGAAATAAGCCCTCCCATACATACTAAGATGATTTTAAACAAAGGTACTGAGACCATTCAATGGGAAAAGATAGTCTTCTCAATAAGTAGTGTTGGGAAAACTGGATATCCATATGTAAAAATTTGGCCTTTATAATGTATTCAAAAATCAATTTAAAATGAATCAAAGAGCTAAACATAGGTAAAACTATAAATTTCTTAAAAGAAAACATGGAAAAGCTTCTTCATGATGTTAGATTTTGCAATGTTTTCTTGGATGTGACACCAAAAACACAACAAAAGAAAAATAAATCAATTGGGCTACTTGATATTTAAAACTTTTGTGCATCTCAATAGAATAAGAAGGCAACCCATGGAATAGGGCAAAATATTTGCAAATCATGTATCTTATAAGGAGTTAAAATCCAGGATATATTAGGAACTCCATCAGCTTAGCAACAAAATATATACCTGATTAAAAAATGGATAGAGGAGTTAAATAAACATTTCTCCAAAGAATATATACAAATGGCCAAAAAGCACTTGAAAAGATGCTCAACATCACTAATCATTAGGGAAATGCAAATTGAAACCAGTGAGATGCCGCTTCATTCTCATTAGGATGGCTAGTATAAAAACAGGAACAGAAATTAACAAGTGTTCACAAGGATGTGAAAAAGTTGGAACACTTGTACACTGCTTGTAGGAATGTAAAATGATGAAACTGCTATGGAAAACATTATGGTGATTCCCCAAAATAAAAATAGAATATGATCTAGCAATTGGATTTTTGGGTATATAACCAAAGGAATTGAAAGCAGGGACTCAAACGGTTATTTGTACACTCATGTTTTATAGCAGCATTAATCACAGTAGCTAAAAGGTGGAAGCAACCCAAGTGTCCTATCAGCACTTGAATGAATAAACACAGGTGGTACAGCCATAGAATGGAATGTTATTCATCCATAGAAAGGAAGGAAATTATTTTAATATGTGTTACAACATGGATACGCCTTAAAGATGCTATGCTAGGTGAAAAAAGCCAATCACAAAAACAAAATACTGTATGATTCCACTTACTATATGTGCCACCTAGAGTAGTCAAATTCATAGGAAAGAAAGTAGAATGGTGGTTCCCAGGGCCTGGAAGAAAATGGGTTGTTGTTTAATGAGCACAGAGTTTCTATTCTGCAAAATAAACAAGTTCTAGACATGGATGCTTGTACAGCAATGTGAATGTACTTAACTACCACTGAATTGTACACTTAAAGATGGTTTAAATAGTAGAAATAAATAAATGTTAGGGTTTTGTTTTTTGTTTTAGTTGGGGATTTCACTCTGTCACCCAGCCTGGAGTACGGTGGCTTTACTTTCATTTTTTGTATAGATACAGTCTTGCTGTGTTGCCTTGACTGGTCTTAAACTTCTGTACTCAAGCAGTCCTCCTGCCTTGGCCTCCCAAAGTGCTCGGATTATAGGCATGAGCCACCATGCTTGACTGCTAGCTCATATTTAAAGAAAAAGATGATTTTCAAATTAATCATTGTATATATTACAGACCTCTTCAGAATTAAAGCAGTCTTTTGTGTGTTAGGTATCTTGTGGATTTGTTTGTTGGTCCACTTGCAGAGGGCAATGCACATATGTAAACATTGCTTGATGATATTAGGATGGCAATTAATGTCCACATAGAAAGTCCTTACAGTTCAACCCAGCATATTCTTTTAGTAATAAATCATTATCTGTTTGACCATCAGCCCCTTTTCCTACTTAATTGGTTGTGTAACAGTATTTTAATTGAATGTAACTAGAGCATATCTGGTTTATTGTGAAACAGAAATGCTCTGTTTCTTGAGGACAAAACTGGAGGTGAAACTTTAAAACTGGACTCCAGGCAGGCTGAAGAAGAGCTTTTGTTTTGTTTCTTACAAGAAAATTAACTGGACAAAGGTTTTTGTGATGAATTTTCAGCAGTTTACAATGAAATGAGATGATCCAAAGCTTTATTCCTTAGAGGTCATCATTGGAAAGTTTTGCTTTTTGTTTTTTTTTGAGTTGGGGTCTCACTCTGCCACCAGGCTAGAGTGCAGTGGCACGGTCATGGCTCACTGCAGCCTTGAGCTCCTGGGCTCAAGCGATCCTCCCACCTCAGCTTCCCAAGTAGCTGGGACTACAGCCCCGTGCCACCACACCTAGCTAATTATTTTTTTGTGGAGACATGTCTCACTATGTTGCCTATGCTGGTCTCAAACAGTCCTCCGGCCTTAGCCTCCCAGTGTGCTGGGATTACAGGAATGAGCCACTGTGCCTGACCAAGAGTTTTGCTTTTCAGTTAATGAGCTAATATTTCTAGTCTTCAGTTTTTCTGTCTAAAATAACAGAGGCATTCTGCTATTGCTGCTGCTGCTGTTAGTGCTAAGCAACAAGGATGCAGTATGTTCTCTTTTGTGATAGATTTTTATTTGTGGTTTTTTTTTTGTTGTTGTTGTTTGTTTTTGAGTTGGAGTCTCACTCGGTCGCCCAGACTGCAGTGCAGTGGCTGCTCCCAGCCACCGCAGCTTCGCCTGCTAGGCTCCAGCAATCCTTGTGCCTCAGCCTTCTGAGTAGCCAGAATTACAGGCATATACTTCACGCCCGGCTGATTTTTTGATTTATTGTAGAGATGAGGTCTTGCTGCCCAGGTGGGTCTTGAACCCGTGGGCTCAGGCAATCCATTCACCTCAGCCTCCCAAAGGCACAGGATTACAGGCTGAGCCACCGAGCCTGGCTTGTGACAGATTTTTAAACATTTAGAGATTAACATGTGGTTAGCTTCTGGTTTATTTTGGGGGGGGTTAAACATCTGTCATTTCCCCCTCCCCCTGCTTTTTCCTATTATGTAGACTTATACTATCTCAGTTTTTAATGGCCATTATTTGTAACAGACAGGGTCCAGTCAGGAGACAGAAGCCACCCCGTAATTTTAACAGAATTTACCACTGAGAAGTAAAGAGAATTCTAAAGAATACAGGAGTGGCAGATATTGGGAACAGTTACTACTCCTAGGGCTGAGGCAGAGTACATTAAGGAAAGAACAAATTTGGGAGAGTGCCCTCTGCCCTCATATCTTGGGAGAAGGTCTCCACTCATTAGTAAAGATGTTTGCTGAGCTGCTGTGGGTCAAGGTAGGTAAGCAGAAAGCTGCACTGGGGTGGCTAGTGAGTCACCTGTTGGAGGCACTGGCAGAACTTGCCTGGAAAGGTACCCCATGGGAGTGCCCACTAAAACTTGCTGGAGTGAACACCATTGCATGTTCCACATGCCAGCAGAGCACCATGGAAGCAAGAAGATGGTAAAGCACACTGTAACCAGGAAGAGAAACCCCTTCTTCCTCTGTCCTTTACTAAGCTTAATATCATGCCCACCGGCTAGGGAGAAATGTTTATAGAATCCAACTTCATTATCAAATGCAGGGCACCAATGAAAAGTAGATTTGGAGCAGAGAGGCAGTACATTAATTGTTAGCACAGGCTAAACTTCTGGCTACTTGGTTTCCATATACACCTCTGAACATGCATTTGAACTCACATATAATAATGAAACAACTCTTTTTTTTTGAGTTGGAGTCTCACTCTGTCGCCCAGACTGGAGTGCAGTGGCCGCTCCCGGCCACCGCAACCTCGACCTGCTGGGCTCCGGTGATCCTTCCGCCTCAGCCTTCCAAGTAGTCGGAACTACAGGCATGCGCTACCACGCCCGGCTGATTTTTTGATTTATTGTAGAGATGAGGTCTCGCTGCCCAGGTGGGTCTCGAACCTGCGGGCTCAGTCAGTCCACTCACCTCAGCCTCCCAAAGGCGCGGGATTACAGGCTGAGCCACCGAGCCCGGCTATGAAACAACTCTTAATGTTCCGATCTAACAAGACACAGCTACATTACATGATAGAAAAGCTCTCACCCTTCCCTAAAACGAGGACATGCGGCATGCTTAGTCCTGACAGTTATTGTGTTCATTGCTGGTTACTTTTATCACTCCTCAAATCAAAGTTCCACTGACTGAACTGTTACCAAGAGATGTATTATAGAGTTAATCTCATCAATTTATAACAGTAGTTCCTTCTTATAAGAGAGAAGAAAATAGCATATACACAAATAAACACAAAATATAAACAAGAGAAAATATACAAAGCTATCACAGTTGTGATTTCTCCAGTTAGTCACAAGACCATTGTTGATATCTGAGACTTCTTTCTTCAGTTCCCCATTTTATTGCCTCCCTTTCCCTCAGCCAGAACCTCAGCCAGTTGAGGTTTTTCACCTGGTGAAATGACCCAAACTTTCATTCCCTCATCAGTCCAGCTTTTTGGGTTACTGTAGTTTTCTACTGATCTTTATTTCTGGTATGGAAGTAGTAAGAAGTGCTTTAGAGAATCCCCTGGGTTTCAGATATAGTCATCCTTGATAATTGGGCACAGTAGGTTCAGCCTGCTGGTTCAGTGGCATAAGGAGTCCCAAATAGCTAAGTGATAGTCTCATCTTCTAATTCAACTGGACCATTGTTGTATATGCTGGTAGATGTATTTCCTCCTTGGGGACTAAGACCTCCAAGTCAGCAGAACTCAGTTATAAGGAGTGGAAGCAAATATTAAATTAGTGGATTATTGAATATAGTGAGTAGAGCCACTCTCACTTCTACCCTTTGATACACAGACCTGCATATTCTGGCTGTGGGGGAGACAGCACCATATCAAGGTCTCTGATTCAAAACATTACTCCATCCTTTCGGGGTGTTGTCTCATGAAACTATAACTCAGTCATCAATAAGCAATTCCTTCTTTTAATTATGCTAGCCATTCTGGGTGATAGAGTATAATAAGACCAGTTAATTACATGGGCTTGTGTTCATTTCTGCACTTCTTTGCTATGAAATGATTTCCTTGACCAGAGGCAAAGCTATGTGGAATGTCATAATAGTGGACCATCCATAACCATCCTGTAAGTCTATGGATGTTGGTGCTGGTAGAAGCATTATAGGCAGAGAATGCAAATCTGCATCCAGAATGCATGTCTATTCCGGTGATGACATATCTCTGTCCATTCCTCCCATCCTCCATGATAGCAGTCCAGTGGAATCAACGTGCTACCAGGTGGCTAGCTAGTCTTCCTGAGAATGGTGCCATATTGGTCAGTGCTATTGACAGACTAGACATTTGGCAGTATTTTAGTTAGGTCAACATTGTTTAGAGAAAGACCATGTTGTCAAGGATTGCTTGGACCCAGGAGATTGGGGCTGCAATGAGCTATGATTGTGCCATTGCATTCCAACTTGGGTGACAGAGTTAGGCCCTGTCACTTAAAAAAATAATAAATAATACACACACACACACACACACACACACACACACACACACACTTGCACGATTACCGGCTGGATCAGAAAGCCAATGTGGGATTTCTGCCAATAACCAAGTATGTCTATTCCAATTATTCAGGATCTGAGGAGATAACAAAGTAGGTTCATAGCACAACTGGGCCCATTGTGAGTTGGTCTTGAGCTCAGTACTCCATCTATACCTGACCATCCTGACTAGTATGCCACAATAGCATTTTGGGTCCCCAGGAATTAATAATCTCCCAAAAATCCAAGTATTTTCTTTTCTCTAATCCACAATTACTCTAGTAAATGGCCTTTGGGGAAACTTGAATGAAGATTTTCAGTGTGTGCTCATACTTGTGGAAACACTACAGGTCATTCCTCAAGGGGACCTAGGTTTGTTAATTCATGTGGGTCTGGAAAGTGGATGAGAAGGCGTGACTTTTCAAGTCAGGTTTTTACTATCAGAGCTAGGTTTTTACTATCATAGCTAGATTTTTTTTTTTTAATCGTGCAGATAAATCTATTTTTATTGGCAGCCTGTGGAATACTGTGATTACTTATTGGCAAAGATCCTAGTGGGCCAAGACTTTCTGGTTACTGATACCATCCTACTGTCTTTATAATAGATGTCTTTGGTACCTTGTCTTTGATAATTAAGTGCTGTTACTTGACTTCTGCTATTCTAGGATCTCATCATCCCCACTGAAATCAAGCAACCCACTTCGGTGGGGGCATCCTCCATGACCATAACTGAGGGTTGTGAAGTTGTGACCAAGACTTTATGTCCTGTAAAGCCTGAAATATGTATATCTGGCCCTTTATGGATAAAGTTTGCCAGCCCAGATCTAGGGGAACAAGTACACACTACGAAGGAGAGAAACCACAGAGCTTTTCAAAGATGAAGGTGCTCCCCTCATGAATGTATTTCTCAGTGCCTGAGTGAAAGGAGTATGTTCTTGTGCAAGATAGGTTGCACATGAAAAATCCATTTCAATGTTTCTATCTTCCTGACGTTTGAATTACCTCCTTTACATTTTGCCAGGGAAGCTTTGGCATCTCTAACTAATTAAACATAGTTCACTCTTGAGTCCAAATTTCAGTCAACTGAGTAAACTGTTAGAGCCACCTTCAGCTACATAAGCAAATCTCTTGAATTTGGAATTTCTGTAACGTATGTTTATTTCTATGAAGTTGTGTCCTACCTCCTTGATTCAGCATTCTTAGAATCTACTCCCACATGTGTTCCCCAGGTTTTTGCCCAATATATTATTACCAGAGTCTTGCATGCCATGGAATTCTAGCATCCCATTTTCCATTGGCAAGGTACTTAGCACTGTGCTTAATTAAACCCAAGAGCATAACCAGATCAATCCCCCATCCCATGTTTTTAAGTCTATTTTCTGGGATTACTCTAATTTCTGTACCAATTCTATGTCAGGGTTTAGTCTGAAAACAGAAACAGTAATCTGAACAAGAGAAAGTTAACATAAACAATTATTAACTAGTTAATAGATTAACCTCTAAGGGGTTGAGAAAACTTTGAAGAATATAGGAGTGCTACATGTAGGTAGCAGCTACTACCTCTATGCCTGAGGCAGAGTATGTAAGAAAGAGAAGATTGAGAGTCCACCCAAGGCTAAGATTCAGACATCTTTGAAAAAGGTAAAGCTGTAGTCCTTTGCAGTGTGGAGAAGTTCCTAAGATGCCACAGGCTGAGGCTGATAAGCAGGAAGACTGCTTGCTGGGGTACCAACAAAGCTCTAGGGTGGTACTGATGAAACTCAACTGCGATGTTGGCTGGGGTGACAGCAGAACTCACCTGAAGCCACGTCTCTGGTACCACTAAAACTTGTGGTGGTGAACGCCACCGGGTGTTCCATTCACTGGTAGAATACCACAGGAGCAAGAAGAGAAGAAAACACAGTGGAACCAGGAAGAAATCCTCTTCCTCTTATAACATTTCTCCAGCGTTCACTGTTGGCATAAGAAAAACATTTGGAGAGTCCAGCTTCCTTATTACAAGCAGAGCAGTGAAGGGTAGATTTGGGCTGAAAGGTAATACATTTATAAATAATTTAGGGTCTCTCTTAAATTGTCATGCCTAGAATGGAATACAATCTCCAGATGTAAGTTTGCCAGCATAAGTAGAGCAGGGTACCCCCTCTCTCATTCCTGACACTTTTGTTGATGTTGCTTGTTTAGAATGTCAATTCTGGACTGGATACAGTGGCCCACGCCTATAATCCCAGCACTTTGGGAGGCTGTGGTGAGAGGATCGCCTCAGCCCACAGGTTTGAAACCAGCCTGGGCAACTTGGCGAACTCATCTCTACCATAAATCAAAAAATTAGCTGGGCATGGTGGCACGTGCCTGTTGTTCCAGCTACTTGGAAGACTGAAGTGGAAGGATCACCTGAGTCCAACAAATCGAGGCTGCAGTGGCCATGAGCATGCCACTGCGGTCCAGCCTGGGTGACAGAGTGAGACCCTAACTCAAAAAAAAAAAAAAAAAGAATGTAAGTTCTTTATGGAAGGGTATTCTTGTCCATTTTATTTACTGCTTATTTTACTTACTACTAAAACCTAAATGGAACCTTGTACTTGGTATATGTACTTAAATGGTAGTTGAGAGAACAAATGATTGCATTCCAAAATAGCCTTAGAGTTTTGTTGTCTTATGTTTGATTCATTCAACTTAATGAAAGAAAAACTGCAATTCAACCTGATCAACCAACTAAAATGAACTAATTTATAATTCTGAGTGGCTAAGTTAACAAACACTTCATTTTGTTTAAAGAAAATGAATCATTTGCTGGGACCCCAATTAATCCCTCTTCTGAAGCCTTGGTTGCATGCACTGTTAACATCCTCTTCTAAAGAATGGGTCATGATTATGACCAGTAGGTTCAAAAGTCATAGCACTTGTGTTTTTATTGCATTTTTTTTTAGAGCAGAAAACAAACTACTACATCAAAGACTTGCAGTCCTGTCCTTTAATTAGAAATTAGTAAAGCAAAGAAGCAGAGACTTTTCTTATCTAGGAGGATTCTGACATGCTTTGGCCTGCCTCCCTCATTCATTCATTCATTCATTCATTCATTTATTTAGAGTTGGAAAATCTCACTCTGTCAGGCTGGAGTGCAGTGGCATGCTCATGGCCACCACCAGCCTTGACTTGCTGGGCTCCGGCGATCCTTCTGGCTCAGCCTTCCAAGTAGCTGGAACTACAAGGTGCATGCCACCATGCCTGGCTAATTTTTTGATTTACTGTAGAGATGAGGTCTTGCCAAGTTACCTAGGCTGGTCTCAAACCCGTGGGCTCAGGCAATCCTCTTATCTCAGCCTCCCAAAGTGCTGGGATTATAGGCGTAAGCCACTGTGCCCGACCTGCCTCCCTCATTGTACAGTAAGAGGATATGAGGCAGGTTGTGTGTTAACTAGGATCAAAACCAAAATCCCTGCCTGGTAAATGCCTCTCTGTGCTGCCTTGGGGCGGAGGATCGTGTCTGGAGGCGGAAGCGTACGGAATGAGAAAAATGGACATTAATTTCCTTCTTGATTCTTGTGTGGTTTAGAGTTTCAGTAATCTTCTATAATGAGAATATTAAATATCCTTGAATAATTTGCCCTACTTGGGAGAGTGGTTTTTCTCTTTCAATTTAGAGCTGGAATGTCGATTATCCATAGTTGCCTGGAATATACCAGTAGAATGAGTTGAAGCCACTGAATATGGAATGTAGACATGAATACAGTTTAATGTTCACATGTGATTTCTACCACAGTTGAATTTTATTATGGCTACATGTAAATAAGTTTCCTGGCTTTAAACCAAAAGCTTGTTAATTTCTACCACAGTTTAAATATTTCCATATATATAAGCTGTTTAAGGAATGTGAAAACAAATGGGGTTCATTATGATTTATTGATATTTTGAGGAATATTTGAATTCTTATTTTGTCTGAAGAAAGAGCCTAGTTTCTATATCTAATTAGGGTAGCTATATATTATGTCATAGATATACGATAGTCCTGGTTTATTTTGTCTATTGTTCTGACCTATTTATTAATAATTGCTCCTTTTATTCTCAAGTGTCTTGGCCTACTCTGACCAGGCAAATTTAAGTTTGAATGAGCTGGCTTAGTTTAATGTAAATTTCTGTTATGTGATAGCCCTAAACATTTAGAAAAAATAAATTACAATTTAGAACAATTTAATTATATCTTAATATTCAGCAAAAATATAGTGTGAATAAATTTCAGTAGAACAAAGTTATTGCAAAAATAATTTTTTTTTGAGTTGCAGTCTCACTCTGTCACCCAGGTTGGAGGGCAGTGTCATGATCATGGCTCACTGAAGCCTCAACCTCTTGGACTTAGGCAGTCCTCCTACCTTAGCCTTCCAAGTAGCTGAGACTTACAGGCATCTGCCAACACACCCAGCTAATCTTTTGGATTTTGTCATAGAGACGAGATCTTGCTCTGTTGTCCAGGCTGGTCTTGGTTTCCTGGGCTCAATCAGTCCTCTTGCCTTGACCTCCCAAATTTTTGGGATTACAGACACGAACCACCACAACCAGCCAAAATGAAGAAATTAATTTGTACTTTGTATCTTTACAAAAACCCCACCCACATTAGCTGGGTATGGTGGTATGCACCTGTCATTCTAGTTAGTTGGAAAGCTGAAGTGGAAGGATCACCTGAGCCTAGCAGGTTGAGGCTGTGGTGACCGTGAGCGTGCCACTACACTCCAGCTTGGGCAACAGATTGAAACTCTGACTAAAAAAAGAAAAGAAAAGAAAACCCTACAAAAGTACCAACCAGTATTTTTATCTCCAGATGAATTTTTTCCCTTCAACTTGCAGTCATTTGTTCATCCAGCATCCAAGTATGGGGCAGCAGCTAGGTGTCAGGCAAGATATGTGGTGCGGGAATACAGAATGGAAAGGCACAGTTCTTATTCTCAAGGGGCTAAACATAGAGTGTGTGAACCAAATCTTGTATTCAGGTGTCTGAGGGTGTGCATAGGTTGCCATGAGAACAACAATCCAGGAAGAGTCCCTAGATTTTGGAGGGGTAGTGCAGACATTTCCTGGAGAGTGACCCTAAAAAGATTAGTAAACCCTGGCAGACAAACTGTGGGAACGTGAAGTCAGGTGTTCTAGATGGAGAGAGCAACTGTGTAAAAACAAAGAGGGATGTGGGACAAGGAGAATCTCATTAGCTGGGAAGTGGGACATGTGAAATAGACTGGAAAATGATGATGGTGAAACTTTATTGAAGACTGGCTTGTGACCGGGCAGGGTGGCTCATGCCAATAATCCCAGCACTTTGGGAGGCCAAGGTGAGAGGACTGCCTGAGCCCACAGTTCAAGACCAGCCTGGGCAACTTGGCAGGACCTCATCTCTACAATAAATCAAAAAATTAGGTGGTTGTGGTGGTGTGCGCCTGTAGTTCCAGCTACTTGGAAGGCTGAGGCAGAAGGATTGCCTGAGCCCAGCTGGTTGAGGCTGCCGTCAGTGTACTACTGCATTCCAGCCTGGGCGACAGAGTGAGACTCTGACTCAAAAAAAGAAAAGAAAGTCAGCCCTCAACACAAAGATTGTTAAAAATAAATAAATAACCAACTTGTAAGAATTTTGTGTGGTATGCATTTGTCCTATAATCTGTGGGTTAATTTAAAATATATATATATTGAAGAATTTTAAGCCAGGGAGTAATATGAACATGTTTTGTGTTAGGAAGAAGAGAGTCAGACTAGAAGCTCAAGGGAGCCTTCCTCCTCAGCCTCCCAAGTAGCTAGGACTGCAGGCACTAACTACCACGCCCAGCTAATTATTTTTTCAAATCACTGTATTGCCCAGGATGGCCTCAAACTCCTGACCTCAAGCAATCCTCCTGCCTCAGTCTCCCAAAGCTCTGGTATTATAGGTGTGAGCTACCATGTCCAACAAGAAAAACTTTTATTTTTATTTTGAAATAATTTTTAAATTTACAGAAAAGTTGAATGACGAGAACAAAGAAATTTTGTGTGTTTTTCCAGATTCAACAATCAAAACCAGCCCAACCTCCCAAACTTGTAGTATTCAGTAACAGTCAATAACATTTTGCCACAACTACATTATCTTTCTGTAATATATATGTGATTGTTTTGTTTTATCTCTGTAATAATTCTCTAAGATATTCTCATGTGATATTTGTAATGTCAACAGTTACTGATCAATAGGTGTCTATCCCTTTGAGCATGAAACAAAAAAAGAAAAGAAAAAAAATTGGCCTTGTGCAGTGGTACTTGTCTATAGTTCCAGCTATTTGGGAGGCTATGGTAGGAGGATCGCTTGAGGCCAGGAGTTAGAGGCTGCAGTATCCTATGATTGTCCCTCTGAATAGACGCCACACTCCAGCCTGGATTACAAAGCAAGACCCTGTCCCTAAAAAATATTTTTTAAAATTTTGTTTAATTAAAAAAAAGAACAATGTCAATAGCAGTTGAAAATATCATAGTCAGAGATTTCCCCCTTTCTTTTATGTGTAGCCCCTTTCCCAGCATTATTTATAGCCATATCATTTAAGCATCTTTATGATACAGTTTAGCTCTTAATCAGATATGGTAATGATACCTGAACTTTGTCTTGGATTTGTTGACTCTCTACAGGAAAAGAAGAGAGGGGGAGAGGGAGAATAGAGGCCAGAAGAGTAAACCTGCATTGGAGTACATAGGGATGTGAACTAAGAGACTTATAAAACTGGAATGGAACTTAGCAACCAGATACTAGAACAACCCCTAGTAAAGAAAAAAGGCTTATATCGGTCAATATTTATCAAATTAAAACTGAGACTTAAAAAAATATTTATTACCTTATTTTAAAAATAATGAACTCATTTATAAACATAAATAACATTTTAAATGAGAAGTATAATTTCAAAAATGAAAGATTAGTAAGAAGGGTGATAGTGTTTTACTTTTTGTTTGTTTTTATTTTTTGAGTTAGTCTTACTCTGTTGCCCAGGCTGGAGTGCATTGGCACTCTTAGGGCTATCCCAACTCTGACCTGCTGGGCTCAGGTTATCCTTCCACCTCAGCCTTCCAAGTACCTGGAACTACAGGTGCATATCACCACACCTGGTTAATTTTTTTCATTTATTGTAGAGAAGAGGTCTCACCAAGTTGCCTAGGCTTGTCTCAAACTCCTGGGCTCAGGCAAAACTCTTGCCCCAGCCTCCCAAAATGTTGGGATTATAGGCATGAGTCACTGCACCCTGCCGTGTTTTACATTTTTAAAACTCTCTTTGATGTCTGGTTTAATAGATGACAGCTATACTCTCATCTCTGCCTCTGTATTCAATCTGTGTGTTGTTTGGGTTGAAGTATATGAAGAAAATGCATTTCACGCATAGAGGTAGTTAGGAGGAGGTATATTCTGATAGTTTTTTTTCAGGTGGCTGTGGATATCCTTATTTGTTTTGACATCAAATTTGATAAGTGGTATTTTCATACAGGTAATTTGCAGTATAGAATCTAAAACCAAATCAGTGAACTCTTTGTACTCTGTTATGTTAAAATCCATGAATCTGTCACACATGTGAAATGACTTGCATCTGATAGAATTAGTCTGGCTTTGATGTAAGGATATGCTACTTGATTAATTAGTAATTTAAATACTTAGCCACTTACCTTTTCTGTTAAATGCCTTCAATTCCACAGAAATAGAAAATTGGCCCCTGTTTTTTCCCATCCCACATTTATAGGAGAACCAAGGTATCTAGGGTTGACTAGGGTGGGACTATTGCATTATGTAAATTGCATCTTGTTTAGAGTTTCATTTTTTGCAATTTCACTGAAATAGACTCTGAGTAGATTGCAATTTTGCTTTAAAAATTTATGCAGAAGGCTGTTGTTCCTACAGGGTAGTTTTAAGAATGTAATCTAGGCCAGGCTCGGTGGCTCAGCCTGTAATCCCAGCACTTTGGGAGACTGAGGCAAGTGGATTGCCTGCACCTGTGGGTTCAAGACCAACCCGGGCAAGTTGGTGAGACCTTGTCTCTACAATAAATCAAAAATTAGCCAGGCGTGGTGGCACGCCTGTAGTTCCGGCTACTTGGAAGGCTGAGGGGGAAGGATCACCTGAGCCCAGCAGGTTGAGGCTGTGGTGGCCGTGAGGGTACCACTGCACTCCAGCTTGGGCAACAGAGAGAGGCTCCAACTCAAAAAAAAAGAAAAGAAAGAACGTAATCAGCCAGGCTCGGTGGCTCAGCCTGTAATCCCACGCTTTGGGAGGCTGAGGTGAGTGGATTGCCTGAGCCCGCAGGTTTGAGACCTGCCTGGGCAACTTGGCGAGACCCCATCTCTACAATAAATCAAAAAATGAGCGGGGCATGGTAGCGCGCGCCTGTAGTTTCAGCTACTTGGAAGGCTGAGGCCCAAGGATCGCCGGAGCCCAGCAGGTCGAGGCTGCAGTGGCCGGGAGCGGTCACTGCACTCCAGTCTGGGCGTAATCTAGGTCAGCAGCATTGAATGTGGGAGTGAGCATCTGTCAAACTTGCTTCTAAATAACACCAATAGTGCAGGCTGGTGGTTCTGAGGTTGCTCCTGAGATAGCCACTCCAGGCTGTGTTGCAGCATCTCTGTGAAAGAATGTGGTAACCAATAAACTCTGCATCTTAAAACCAGACTTGAATGTTCCTTCTCCAAAAAGTGTGAGGAAAATGTACCCATTTCTCTGATTTAAAACTGTATTTCTGAGGACAAGAGATTATTGTTAAATAAAACAGTAACTGTATGGCTTTATGTTGTTTTTTGTTGTTGTTGTTGTTTGTTTTTTTGAGTTGGAGTCTCACTCTGTCACCCAGACTGGAGTGCAGTGGCCGCTCCCGGCCACTGCAGCCTCGATCTGCTGGGCTCCAGCGATCCTTTCGCCTCAGCCTTCCAGGTAGCTGGAACTACAGGCACGCGCTACCACGCCAGGCTAATTTTTTGATTTATTGTAGAGGTGAGGTCTCACCAAGTTGCCCAGGCGGGTCTCAAACCCTCGGGCTCAGGCAATCCACTCACCTCAGCCTCCCACCGAGTGAGCCACCGAGCTCAGCCTGTTTTGTTTTTTTTTTAACCAAGAGTAAGAAATATAAGCAGAATCACTGAGTCTTTTAAAGTTTATTTTAGTAATGATAAGGTATTGTTAAACTTCTTGTGAAATTTTTTTTTTTTAAAACAGTGTTATATCAGCAAACTTGTGCTTTCTATACTAAATGCAAATCACTTTCCAAGAAGTTTGGTATATATTAGTAGTATGGAATTATTGACTACTATTTTGTGCAGTTAGTTAGGCATTATGAAGAAATAAAGTAGTAAAAGCACAATCTTTTCTTTTTAAACATATTAATGAATTCACTTCCATGTAGCATCATGAATTTTTTATGAACATAGAATATTTAAATATTTTAAAGTTTTTTTTATAAAGACTAACAGGAAAACGTGTATAAGGACTAAATTGTTTTTTAGTAACAATGAAGATGAAGGCACTGAGGAGAGAGGAAAGTGAGTAGTAAAGTCATGACAACCTCTTGGAGGTTCATGAGCTGAGTCACAGGGCAGAAGATCACAGGCTTTAGCATTAGCCATGAGGGGACTAGCCTACCCAGAGCATGTCCTTCCTGTTGGAGTGAAAGGGAATGAGCCTGGCATGGATTCATTATGGGTGAGGAAGGATGTTAGATTAGCACCCGACTTTTGCAGTACTATTCTGTGAGAAGCTTTTGTATTGTTGAAGCCCTAAACAAATTGTCTTTATTAGTTTTGAAATAGATGAGAAGATGCACCTTCTCTATATATAGGACGTGATTTGAAGATGGGCATTCTGTTCTTTTTAAAATGTAATTCTAGAACTAAACAAGTATCCTTACACGTTATTACTGTGACCGAGAGAGATAAAAGAGCTGTCCCAAGTTTACATGGTTAGCCTGTGGCAAAGCCAGAATTAAGAACTCAAATATCTCTGCTGGTGCCCAGCTGTTCCCTCTTTCCCTTTCTTCCTCCCTCCTCCCTCACCTCTGCCATAGATTTATTAAAATATTTAATAACAATAAAAGAGGAAAAAAGACAAATTGCTCTTGAAAGTAGTCAAAGGTTTTGAGACTTGTTGAACTTGTTTCAGATTGATTTCCAGCTTCAGCCTGAGTGTCAGAAGACTCTTATATTCACCTACAATTTTCTGATTAATTTCTGTGTAATAATCCAGAAGGAAATTGTTTTCTTATATTTGTGTTTTTGTAATTGTAGAACTGAGACAAATATATTAATCCTATAAAAACAACTTATTGTTTTAAAATTATTACTCAAAAAATTTTTATCCATGTTTTACCACCTTTTCTTCTGCTTCTATATTCCACTTGAACCTTCTCATGGATGCTGTGGTGGTTTGTTCTTTGATTCACTGTAATTTTTCTGGCTTAGACAGGTGGTAATTACTTTTTCATACTTAAACAAATGACCAAATACTTTTGTCTATCTAATTTCTCCTGATTCTTTTATGTAAGTTAGGTTTTACCAGGTTTTTCAGAATTATTAAGATGAATGGATAATTCAAAGATCTCAGCATTAATTTTAAGATTAAAATGAATTTTAGAAATTATATAACACAACCTTTTATTTATTTATTTATTTTTGCTCTAGATAAGTAGTGTGTGGGTCTAATAGTCTCTAGGTCACACCCAAAGTGCAGTAGCAGAGCCAGGACTAGAACCTAGATCTCCTGATTTGTAGTTCTGTTTTCTTTCTCTAACATCACATTTATGTCTGGCTTAGACTGCTTTTCTTTTCTGTGAAGAACCCTTCAGATAGTTCTATGTAAAATATCTTTCCTAGTTTTAGAGATTTCCTCAATGTTATATGTACCATTGTAAGAATTAGGCACTGGGCCAGGCACAGTCTGGGCATCAGTGTGAGACACCAACCCCCCCCCAAAATTAAAAAGAACTAGGCACTGTATATTTATATATTTTGTTGACTGCCTGAAGCTAGATTTTTTTAAACATGTAAAGTTGTTAGGATAATATGTGGTCCATAAGTCTGTCTTTATTCTCTTGTTCTTTCTCCTCCACCTTTTTTTCTCTTCTTCTTCATTTCTTCTCACTCTACCTCTCTCCCACTCCCCTTTCTCCCCATCTGTCGTTCCCTGCATCCTTTTGCTTCATTTTCAGGCAGGCTCTTTCAAGATGGGAAAGATGGCCACTGGCAGCCCAGGTATATCCTTGTGGTTCAAGATATTAAATATCTGTATATCAGATTTCCCATAGGACTTTGGGCCTGCTTGAATCCTAAGTATACTCTTTTGGTGGGGGAAAGCACCAAATCTATGTTCCACTCTGACCTTGAAGCTCTAGCTGCCCTCTGTGAAGACCTCCTGTCCTCCATAAGTGTGTTCCAGCCACAGTAATGTGCTTTTTACTTCCCCATTCTTGCTCATGGTCTTAACGCATATTTTTCCCTGCTGAATATCTTCCCCTTTTTGTTTCTTTCTAACCCCCCACAGAAAGTATTCCTAGATCATCCCATGGTCATAGTATGTGACTGCTTTTTAAATTCCTATAGTACTACCTGCAATTATAGACACTTGTCCCACATAACCCATAATGGTTGTTGCAGGATTAGGAATAATTTAACATGTTTACTTATAATTTTCTAAGCATAGAAAATTGAAGTAGATAAGGTAGGCATTAAATGTGAAAAGTGAGGTTTGCAGAGATTTGCATAATTGGGCAAGAGTAACCACTTGCTTCTTTGTTTTCTTGGAGTCCAAGCACAATGGAAGAGGGGCAACAGTGGTGATCTAAACTCCATGAGAGCAGGATCTTTCATTATTTGATTTACTGCTATGTCACTAATGCTCGGAATAGTGATTAGTACATAATAGGTGCTTAAAATTGTTAAATGAATGATCTGGACAAGTGTGGCATGGCTCAAACTTCAGGTACTTGGACCAGGTGATACTCTAGGTTCTTTCCACTTGAAAGTTCTAAGGTTGGCTATTGCTTTGTTAAACTCTGGGGTGTCCATGTGACTCTTTGCGCTATGGCTGCCATGTGTCTTGGCTTTGGCCCCCTCCTCTACTTTGGGGAGGGGAAAGTGAATCTCTTCTCTCTTTTCTCTCTCTAATTTACTTTTAAATAAACTATGTTCCAATCTAAAAAAAAGACAGTTCTAGGTTACCACTTGGAAAAAAACAGATAAAGAACTAGAAGGGCTCACTAATTTGTTTTTTTATTAGTAATACGTAAACTATTGAGCAGTACTAATGTTGCTTATACGAAAGCAACCTGCCAGTTAATCATTTAGAGTAAATTAGGGTAATGCAGTGGCATGCTCCCGACCACCGCAGCCTCGACCTGCTGGGCTCTGGTGATCCTTCCGCCTCAGCCTTCCAAGTAACTGGAAATACAGGCGTGCGCTACCATGCCCGGCTAATTTTTGATTTATTGTAGAGATGAGGTCTCGCCAAGTTGCCCAGGCGGGTCTCGGACCTGCGGGCTCAGGCACTCCTCTCACCTCAGCCTCCCAAAGGCGCGGGATTACAGGCTGAGCCACCGAGCCCGGCTAAAAATTTTCTTGTTTTCCTGTTCCTTTCTTTGAACTTTCCATGAATGACCCAAATTTTGTATATCAGCAGGATACAGCAGATACTAAAAAGTATTGAAAGGATAGACTCTTGGCTGTGGAAAAGTAGGGTTCAAAAACCTAGCTGGGCTCGGTGGCTCAGCCTGTAATCCCACACCTTGGGAGGCTGAGGTGAGTGGGTTGCCAGAGCCCGCGGGTTCGAGACCCGCCTGGGCAACTTGGCGAGACCTCATCTCTACCTTAAATCAAAAAATTAGCCGGGCGTGGTAGCGCACACCTGTAGTTCCAGCTACTTGGAGGGCTGAGGTGGAGGAATCACCGGAGCCCCGCATGTCAAGGCTGCAGTGGCCAGGAGCAGCTACTGCACTCCAGTCTGGGCGACGGAGTAAGACTCCGACTCAAAACAAAACAAAACAAAACAAAAACCTAATTATGGTCTTTGTTATTTTTGTTTTGTTTTGTTTTTTCTACATTTTATGGTGTTTTAAATTAAGAGCTGTTTGATGACCTGTGAATTCATTCTTTTTGCCTCTTGCCTTTCTCCTGAGAATTTTACTCAGTGCCTGAGTCTGTTGTTTCAGTCAGCCTTGAAATTTCTTCTCCAGTGGTGCCTAAAAACAAGTATGTGACCTATATAATATTGGCCTTATATGTCTGCTGAAATAGTGATGAAAACATGTAAAGTATTACAGAAAATTAAACACATAATTAATCCAGTTCAACCAGTCAGCTCTGGGGAACTTACTTGTGTTGAAATGTGATTTAATGTTGACTCTTTTAAAGTTAAAGAAGGGTCAGAAAAGAGAGAGAACACTGAGGAGAGACCAAAAGAAGGTAGCAGTCTAAAGAGGCCTTTAAAGGATTAGACATGATGCATTTAAATCTCTAGAGATGCTTAGACATAACTTTACAGGACTCCATTGCAGGATTTTTAAGTCCCCTCTGTAGCATCTGGTAGTAGACTTCATCTCTTAACTTTTTGGCTGTATTTTTTTCTCCCTAATCCCAAATTGTACCTTAACAGGAGGCATATTTACTTTGTACTTTTATCATTTATTAAGAATTGACTAAGTGAATATCCATGTGTACAGCATCTCTATATCCACTGTAAACTGTTGCAGATAAGACAATTATGATCAGTTTTCACCTTAAAAAGACACTTGTGGTGGATGTAGTGGCTAACACCTATAATCCCAGCACTCGGGGAGGCCGAGGTGGGAGGATCACTTAAGCCCTGGAGTTCGAGACTAGCCTGGTCAACATAGTGAGATCCCATCTCTTCCCCACCCCCCCCAAAAAGAAAGAAAAGCTATGTAATACTATGCGGCCATGAAAAAGAACCGTCTTGTCCTTTGCAGCAACATGGATGGAGCTAATGAACATTATCCTAAGTGATTAATTCAGAAATAGAAAACCAAACATTGCATGTTCTCACTTATACATGGGAACTAAATTGCCATGACAATGGAAATAATAGATGCTAGGGACACTAAAGGGGGGAAGGTAGGGAGGGGGACTAGGGTTCAGAAGTTACCTCTTGAGTTTAGTGTTCACTATCTGAGGAATGTAACAAACATGCACTTGTACCCCCTGAATCTAAAAAAAAGAAAAGAAACCTCGTGGCAAATAATGTATGAAATTAGGAAAAAGTCTCACTTCTGAAGAATTATTCTCCATCGTTCTTCTATAACCCACAGCAAAAGAAGTCTCTCAGTTATGTGCAGCGCCATGAGCTCCAGAGAGAAACACACGCAAAGGCTCAGGTTGACACAAAAGATTCAGGAGGCTTTGTCATTTACACTGTTAACTCTCCCTTCTACAGATAAATTTCTTAGGGATCAGGTGTTTTGCTTATGTAATAAGAGTTTCAGTTATTAAATATCTCAAATATTTTAGTTAAAAACATAGTCCATTATCTTTCCTCCATTCTTGCAGGCATGGGAAATAGCATAAAGTCCACAGATTTCTCATACTTAAGGAAAAATCTTTATAGAAAAAAATACTCTTAGACCTATTCTACAATCCTTTCAGGAGATGTTTCTGAAGCAACATTCCAGGGAATGTAAAATCTAGGAAACATTATCTTGTTTCTTCTTTTCTCCTCTTTCCACAAACCATGTTAGTGAAATCAAATTTGAGTGATTCCATGGAACACAGAAATAAAGGGCAGCCCTGGAGTGGAAAATGTGCTCCTGAGACAGCCTAATGAGTGGGCTAGTTATAAAGGAGGGACAGTTACCCCTGGGCTTAGTGTGGGTGGATTGGCCATGGGTCTTTTTCTAGGACTGGACCTTCTCCTTTTTAAGTCCTGGTCTGTTTTTCCAGCAGTAGGGACGTTTCAAACTTTAGTACTGCCATATTCAGCCCCTCAAAGCTTCTTTCAGAATTCTTTTCTCACTTCTCTTCCACGCCCTTCTTGTTCTCCCTTCTTTACAAAATTTGTAACCCCAACGAAGAAGTGTGTAGTGAAAACTACTTGGAACCTAAACTATTTATTTATTTATTTATTTATTTTTGAGTTGAGTCTCCCTCCATCGCCCAGACTGGAGTGCAGTGGCACACTCACGGCCACCGCAGCCTTGACCTGCTAGGCTCAGGCAATCCTTCTGCCTCAACCTTTCCGAGTAGCTGGAACTACAGGCATGTACCACCATGCCCGGCTAATTTTTTGATTTATTGTAGTGACAAGGTCTCGCTATGTTGCCTGGCTGGTCCCGAACCTGTGGACTCAGGCAGTCCTCTTGCCTCTGCCTCCCAAAGTAATTACAGGTGTGAGCCACCACACCTGGCTGACTTTTTATTTACAACAGCTTTATTGAGATATAATTTACATATCCTACAATTGCAAATGTACAGGTGTGTGATTTTTAGTAAACTTATACAGTTGTGCAGCCATCACCATAATTAATTTTTAGAACACTTTTTATCACCCTAAAAGTTCTCTTGAACTTTTACATTTACAAGGTCATTTCCCATTCTGATCTATAGTTTTAGGTAACCACTGATCTTCCTGTTTTTATAGTTTTGACTTTTCTAGAAATTTCATATAAATGAATTCATACAATGTACATAATTTTGTGTCTTCCTTTCCTCAAGTAACATAATACTTTTGAAGTTCATCCGTGTTGTAGTATTTATCAAAACTACAGACACATGCCACCACGCCCGGCTAGTTTTCCTGATTTATTGTAGAGACGAGGTCTCACCAAGTTGCCAAGGCCGTCTCGAACCCCTGGGGTCAGTCAATCCTCTCGCCTCAACCTCCCAAGGTGCTGGGATTACAGACTGAGCCACTGTGCCCAGCCAATAAAAAATATTTCAAAGTAGGAGTCATAGTTACAGTCATGGAACTTCTTTTTTTGGAGTGAAAAAATGTCCTGAAGTTGGATAGTGATGATGGTTGTATAACTGTGAATATGCTAAAAATCATTGAATTCTACACTCTAGAAGAGTAAATTTTGTGGTGTGAACATACCTCAATAAAGCTGATTAAAAACAAAAAAATCCAGCCAGGCTCGATGACCCAGCCTTTAATCCCAGCACTTTGGGAGGCCCGAGACAAGTGGATTGCCTGAGCCTATGGGTTCAAGACCAGCCCGGCCAACTTGGTGAGGTCTTGTCTCTACAATAAATCAAAAATTAGCTGGGCGCAGTAGTACGGGCCTGTAGTTCTGGCTACTTGGAAAGCTGCAGTGGAAGAATCACCGGAGCCCAACAGGTCGATGCTGGGGTGGCCGTGAGCGTACCACTGCACTCCAGCCTGGGTGACAGAGTGAGACTCCAGCTCAAAAAAAAAAAAAAGGTCCAA